>NC_041394.2:293212162-293513412 GCF_900747795.2 Erpetoichthys calabaricus
GAAAACAAGAACAAAATAAAAAATAATTTTATAAAATAAAATAAAAACTAAAACTGCAATTAACATCAGAACTGAAGTATCAGTCCAGCTTCACGGCATCACTGCCATCAACCGACGTTTAGAAAACAAAGACAGAATGTGTCTTAAACTACTGAAGGTGAATTGAGGATCCTGGAGACGAGTCTTAAATTGACAACGAGTTAGCTTTATTAAGGGGCTGCTGAGGGGGTTTTACATTAATCCAAATGAAAGCTTACGATTTCTGAGCAGGAACAAAGATTAAGTGTCTGTGTTACGTTTCAGGTCACTGAAAAAGTTAACACTGTAGAAAGGAATCCAAATTGAAAGTGAAGATTATATTGGAATGTTGAAGATCTTTAAAACACATTTGCTTTCTCTGAGTATTTCAGTCTGTTTTTAGAAATCAATACATACATAAAATGTCATAAAACTAATACCATTCCGGGATAGTGCTGCCTATTTTCCCTTTGTCTACTTTCTCCTGTAATTCGGGTCAATTAATAAAACAAAGCACTAAGAGGTTATCCTTCACAAAGCACACGCTCACCATGACAACAGTTCAAAGTATGAACATCAAATAGAAGATTATTCAACGTGTGATAAACTACAAACAAACAATCTTTGAAAGGTTTACAAACTCAAATGAACTGATAACACAGTTGTATTAGTGTAATTACATCTGGCATTGAAGACTGTTGGAGAAAAAAAGATTAAAGAATGTGAATTTCCCCTTGGGATTAATAAAGTATCTATCTATCTATCTATCTATCTATCTATCTATCTATCTATCTATCTATCTATCTATCTATCTATCTATCTATCTATCTATCTATCTATCTATCTATCTATCTATCTAAAGTGCAAGAACAAAACTGTGATTTGAATGTGCACAGATGGAGCTTCATGAACAGAAGCTGAAGAGTGTGGGTAAGCTGAATGAGATTATATGACAACTGTAAGAATGCAACATCCATTCTATAATTTAATCAGTCAGCTTTACTTGGTGAGGGTCAATGACATTGGGCATATGCTAAGAATCAGGCCAAGAATTTCAGGTCCTGCTCATTAACATGCTAGTACAGGATGGAAAGAGGTAATTATTAAACAAACAATCCATTAAATGAAAGTGTTTATTAAATCTCAACTTCTTAGCCTATACCACATGTTATGAGTGTTCAGTCAGCAAACTGGCAGATAAACATTTGGAGCAAAACCTGGAGATGCACGTAAAAAAACAAAACAAAACAAAAAAAGGCAAAAAGTGAAATGAAACAGAAGCCCAATACAATAGACAACAATTGTGGTCAAGAGAGCAAGAGGATCAAAACCTAAAGTACACACGACAAAAGAGCACAATGATAATCTTTGAGTTCTTTAGAGTTTTGGTCTCCACAGATTAGATAAGGAGTTAAACTCAGAGCTGTCCCTTTATCCTGTCGCATCCATTACGCATGGGTCACAACCTTAGAGGCCACAGCAGACATAACAATGTAAATAGATAATAGCAGCAATTTACGGACCCAAAATTATATCAAATCATGACAATGTACAGTATAAAGACTATTTAATACCTGAGTCAATCTTAAATATATCCATTTTGCGAAGAAGTAGTTATCTACTATATAGTTGAGGAGCCTACACTGACAGCACTGAGGACAAGGCATGAACCTGCCTGGAACTGGACACTGGTCTAAGACTCATGAAGTGGTCATAAAAAATGATTACACAGGTATTAAAAACACTGTACTTAAAGAAACAGCTTAACAGTGTTTTGCTTTGCATACCGATTCAATGATGTCTTTCACTTACAGGTTCAGGGCAGGTGAATTCAATTCACTTTAGTGTTTATTTCCTCTTGTACTTTTGTACACACAATATTTTTAATCCAGCTGAAGGTAGTGAGGGTCTACAGCCTATCCTGGCAGCATAACGCACAAGACCCAAGCATACAGCTTGTCAGCTCTTTGCAGGGATCACTCATGGACACAACACTGCAGAGCTAACCATATCCCTGTGTGCTGCCTTCTTGTGGGTTATTAATGATTACATGCTGAATGAGAAACTGTGTCCTGTAAATAAAGCAGTATTAAAAAAAAACAGAGTGGATACAAGTATTAAGTAAATTAATGCAGGAACACATTAGCTCTTAAGAATTAAAATACACATTTTAATGAACCTACAGTATGGATCAAAGCAATCAGTCTTGACCTGGTAGCAAATACAGAATGTGATATCTGTGCACTTTGAATACTGCTTATTGTTTGTAATAGAGAACAGACGCTATATTAAATTATTTTCCACAATTCAATTTCAAGTTTAAATTTATTGCCATGTCTACAGTGAAATACCAACTTGCATGTCTACCAAGTTCGCCATTCTCTAGTGTCTTGATCAGCAAGTATTAGTAGCTGAAAGTTACTCTGTTAATACCATTGTTTTGTAAAGCATGTGCAACACTATTTAACCAATACCTTAAAATGTGTTAGGAGAATAGCAAAAATAAAAATGTGTCAAACTCAAGCAGAAAGGATGAAAGTGCAGCAGCAAACTTTCAACTGTGTGGATGCTTTTTGTCTTGACCTGGAATGAATGCTTGTCAGAAGGTCTGCTGCATTGAGCCTGGGCTGAGTTGCTGTATTCTCATCGATTTTGACATTTTGTCAGCTGTAAATCAATAAAAGACAAAGCTTCTGCAAAATCAGACACTGTAAAGCTTTGATGCACATTTAATCATAAGAGACTATGATGCACAATAATCAGAAGCTGGTGGTTCTTTACAAAAATTAGTAAGGGAAATATTAAAAAGAAATGAAAATAAAAAGCTTTCTTCTCAAATTAGGTATCGTGCAGTGGCAGTGGGTCCCAGAGGTAGCATCTGTGCACTGTTATTACTTTGTGAGTTTGTTTATGAAAGGGATATGTCATATGCAATTCTATTAACAGTTGGTTCAAGTAACAGGACTGCAAGATTTTTAATATTCTAAAGAGCTTTTTTTATGCTTTTCTTTTATGAGTTGCATACACCAGTGGCAGCGACACAGACAATTGCATACTTACTGTACTAAAGGATAAACCAAAATGCCCTTTTAAATTATTTAATTGCAACTTAACTCACATAAACATTTTTTTTTAAATTTGCTTGTATTATCGAGAGTTCAAAAAATAATTGAAAAAGAAAAATTCCTGGAACCAAGAACATAAGCAGGATTTGCCATATGCTTTGAGAATTCAGGTTCACAAGGTTAAGAGCCTGATCAAAGCAGTGAGTCGAGGACAAATGCTGTGTAGGTTGACTGTGACTTTAATTGGCCAATTGATTTAATCAGGCAACTATGGCACTGCCAACTGTGCAATCAATTTATTTACCTAGAATGTCAGCAAAGTCATTAGACTAAAGTCAGTTACAATAAAAATGTTCCAAAGATAATTGAAACAGCAATATTAGTTCTATACTACTACCACAAGGAACAGATTGATTTTTGACACATTTAACATTATATTTTCTATTTTTACACTAACATTATATTTTCTATTTTTACACTGCTTTATTTGGTTTGTTAATAAAAATGTACACTATCTGTTGTGTTACATGTTGTAGTATCTTAAAGATGTTTTGTGCTGCTTATACAGTCTACTTTAGATTTATCTTCATCCATATGTGTGGCATACATTTGGGTGCCTAATATGATTCATTCATTTAAAGTAAAGTAGTGTATATTTAATACAATTAACTTATATTACCCATTATTTGATTTGTATGTATTTCAATATTATTTATTGCTTTATGAACTGCTTCCTAACTGAGCTTCTTTTTTTAACTGTTGTTTGTTTTAAATATGCATGCTTGATCTATTACAAAGGACCTTTCTCCACTTACAAATTACACATGGCTGCATGATTGTTTCACAAACACCAGCAATGTCTTTTGTCTAATACAGAAAGAATGGATTCTTTAAAAGGATGCTCAACATGTCTCTGCATTTTCTCTCCAAATAAGATGACATCGCTCAAACTTTCAAAACCCACTCCACTCTGCTCAACAGTCTAACTGCAAATGTCTTCCTGATGGCCAGGGATGGCAGTCTAATGACCCAGGAAGCAGTTGAGACAGACTCCACTTGAAAGACAGAGTGAGGAAACATGAAAGCCAGCCAAACAAGTTAGCTGCTTAGCTATTAGCTCCATATTGCTCAAACAATTGACATTTTTCAGCTTTTCTCTGCATTAGATGGGGACCTGGCTGAATCCCAAACTCTTTTCCATTGTCTGATTCCAGGGTCTTGAACACTTAATCACATTTTAACATTATGACTAAAAAAGTCAAAATTTGAAAGGTCTGTAAATTATAAATAGTAGTAGTAGTAGTTCTATAATTATTTTTATTAACTATTATTATTATTATTATTAGTAGTAGTAGTAGTAGTATTGTGTGCACTGGGTCTAGAACTGGTTGATTACTTGTACCTAGTGCTCTCTGTATTCTAATACAGTATATTCCACAAGGATCTATCCTAGGCCCAGTGCTCTTTCGATCTACATGCTTCCATTAGGTCAGATTATCTCAAGGCACAAGGTGAGCTACCACAGCTAGCTGATGACACACATTTATTTATTTATCAATAGTGCCTAAACACCCGACTCTCTTGGTTCACTGACCCAATGTCTTACTTGTGTTTCTGAATGGATGAGTAGTAATTTTCTCAAACTAAATAAGGAGAGAAACTTTAGTGATTGGCAAAAATGGATATAGTGGGGGAATTAGAAATAAACTTGATCCATTAGGCTTGAAAGTTAAGACACACGTAAAGAATTTAGGGGTAATTATTGACTCTGACCTAAATTTTAAATCACATATTACTAGGACTGCATCTTTTCACTTAAGAAATATAGCAAAAATGAGACCTCTTATAACTTTGCAAGATGCTGAAAAATTAGATCACGCTTCTGTTTTCAGACGGCTAGATTACTGTAATGCACTCCTCTCAGGACTACCCAAAAAAGGCATCATAACTATCATTATAATTAGTGCAGAATGCAGCTGCCAGAATCTTAACTAGGAAAAGAAAATCCGAGCACATCTCTCCAGTTTTGATGTCACTACATTGATTACCTGTGTCATTTAGAATTGACTTTAAAATACTGCTTATGGTTTACAAAGCCTTAAATAATCTCGCTCCATCTTATATTTTGGAATGTCTTACACTCCAAATCGTAACCTTAGATCTTCAAATGAGTGTCTGCTTATCATTCCAAGAGCTAAACTTAAAAGAAGTGGTGAGGCAGCCTTCTGCTGTTATGCACCTAAAATCTGGAATAGCTTACCGAAAGAAATTTTCCAGACTAATACACTTGGAGCACTTTTAAAAACTGCTAAAACCCCATTACTTTAACATGGCCTTCTCATAGCTACATTTTAGTGTTACTCTGATATTCTGTATATGCATTTAATTATATATTTTTTTCATGGCTCTGCAATCCGTACTAACCTCTACTTTTTCTGCTGTTCTCTTTCTGGTTTTCTGTGGTGGTGATATGCGTCACCACCACCTGATCAAAGCACCATGAAGTCTCTACGTTGATGGATTGAAGGCCAGAGATCCACATGACCATCATCATCTAATTATTCCACATGAAGCCTCAAAACCATGAGGACTGATTGAGATCATTTATGTTAGGTAGAATACCAAGAGGGGCCTGGGCAGTCTCATGGCCTTGGAACCCCTGCAGATTTTGTTTTTCTTGATATTGTATGTTCTTGTTTTTCCCACAAGAGGGCAGGAACCCCAAGACAGAAAGCCACACCTCAAATGGACGCAGAAAGCAAACATTATAAGGACAACCCAGTGAGGTCAAAGGTAGCCAATAGTCAGCCCAGTCACTTTTCTCAAAATAGAATTTATAAAGGATGGCTTAAGTTCTCAAGTCAGTTCACCTCTAGCCAGCTAGACTGACAGAATTCTGGTTTGCTACCACCTTCCATTGTGAATTGGATTTATTTTGAAAAAGAAAATTTACACAAAATATCTGAAAGGCTACCAATGTGTTCAGTAAGTGCAGCAGTACAGACAGTCAGAGTGTCAAGTTCTTTAAGGCTGTTAATTCTAACACTGAATTTAAGGAGTTGTATTGGGAAAAACAAAGTCATTCTTTGTTTCATAATTAATTGGCTAAACTGTGAGTTCCTTCTCTGGATGTCCAAGTGTATCTTTGAGGTCACAATATATATTCCACATGCAAGAAACATCCATGGGATGGAAGTAAGCATAATAGGATTGACTTTCATTATAAGAACAGGGCTCTGGCACAGAATATAAGATAAAAGCGGAGAAAGTATGAGATAATAAATTAGTCAACCTGTTAAATAATGCAGAAAGAGAGGAAGAGTTGAGGACAAAAGACTGAAAATACCTCAAGTATAATGATGTCGGTCCTACACACTCCTCTGGCTAATTTGCCAGTGACTTGCCCCCCCTAACAGTTACAAAACTGAATGGCATTTCTCCTTCTTATTCTTAACTATTTGGGTATAGAACTGCAAAGTCTACTGAAATCACCAGGTAAACCATATTTTTGTTGAAGTCACTTTGTATAATATGATATCACACAGCCTTGCATTTGTATCTGTTATGTAAATAATTACTCATCTGCCAGCAAGAAAGTAAAACTCAAATGCCAAGGATGAGACCTGGCACAAACATTCTTTGGACACAATGCAGGTAAGTTGATGAATTAAAAATGAAAAGTATAAATCCAATGTCTGGTTTGTGCTCAAAGTGTCCTTTGACCACAGTGACTTGGCAAAGACAATGTTACATATTTGTTCTGAATACATTTCAACAGCAACACAGCCTCCATTATTCTCTGCCAGTCTCTTCTCCATACAGACCCAACCCAGTTTATTTTATTTCTGAGAAAAATATATGAATGCAAACTGGTATACATTTTAAATAAGTTTAGATGTTAAAACATATGTAGTCTTTCTAATCATAATGAAAACACTTTTTCTCCATATCTGCATCAGATTGTCAAGTATTAGTAATTCAAAAATGAACCTGGGTTTGTTATTTTTGCTTTGTACATCTTTCAAAAGAGGTTGTCTCCAAGTTCTGAGAAGTCAAGCAAAATGGCACAGTTTATTGGCTAACCAAAAAGTTTACAACATGCAAACTTCTGAGACAGCTCAGGCCCCTTAATTCTGATATATTCTTGTTGTTCCCTGTGCTTTCCCTTTTAGCCACATATCTGGAGTCAAAACTCATTTTTAAAGCATTGGTGCTATTTCCATTAAGCAGGCAAAGAAACACACACACTTCACTTTATGCAGAACCTTTCTGTAAAGAAACCATCCAATTGCTGATACTTTTTACAGCTTTGTACATATATACAGTTTAACACTTGAGGCAAAGGCAAGTAAAGCGACTTGCTGTAATGCTCGATCTCATTGGGGCAATTTAATGTCACCAATCAGCCTGACAGTTGCTCTTTGAACTATTGAAGGAGAAAGGATTTCCCACGAGGAAATTCATGTGAACATAGTGGAAAGAGTTGCCACATAAGGAAAGAAGATGACAGGAAATGGGCTGAAAAAGGGCTCTAAAAGATAAAGAAAAGCAGGCAACATTCTCCCGGGATGTTAGGAACAGGGACCTCAGAGGAGCTGAATCTCCACCAAAGTGAAAAAAGGAGGCTTCAGAAGGCTGATAGGAAGAGAAATTAGGCCAAATTGTCCTTTCAAAAATTATGACTGCCAGGAGGCTAGTTCTGCTCCTCTAGCCCATTGTACTTTATAGCATCACATAGCTGGTTGCTCTTTTAAATGAGGCAGTGTTAGAAATTCCCTGGAGATGTGTCCCTTTTAAAAGCAGAACATTAGGGGCCACTAGAGAGAGCCTTTACTTGGTGTTCCTTTAACCAAAGCATTGCCAAAACTGACCATCAAAGTCAACGCAAGGCTTTGCTAGAATGGGACTGGAGTTTAAAGATGTCCTGAACCGGAAAGCCTATTGATTCTAGAGTTGGGGCAAGAGAAAAGAGTCAGGAAAAAATGGATGAAAAGTGGACATCCTAGTGCTTAATATGGTAAGTTGATAGGCTACCCTTCCCTTTCAGACAACTGCTAAAACATCTATAGAATGTTTTGCTGCCTTGATGTTTATTTGGTACTTTGTGTTCACCTTTGTCTATCCTAAATTTGAGGCCATTTACCCCAATACAACAAATCAATCTGTATTCACCTAAAAATATTAGGAGTACTACTGTCTACTTCACTGCTTGGCAACATATTCCATGTATCTGGTTCTCTGTGTGATAAAATATTTTTTAACATTTTTTGTTAAAAATTCTCTTGCCCAGCTTACATGTGTACTTTTAGTTCATGTTAATGAGCCCAAATGAAAATAACAGTTGGCATCCACACTAATAATAATAATAATAATAATTATTACAATTATTTCATGGCACTCAAGGACACCACACCTTACAAAATGTAAAAGAAATATAATAAAAAAAAGACAGAATAACATTATATAAATATGATGATAAAAATGCAAAACCATACAGTCAAAGGGCAAAATCAGGGAATAGGCAAGTTTAACAAGATAAACTATAAGTCTAGATTTGAAGATGGGAAGTGAATCAAAGCTGTGGATATCTTGAAGAAGGGAGTGCCTAAGATGAGGAGCAAATAAGTTTAAAAAATCTATAACCCATAGGAGATACACGAGCAGAGGGTGTAACAAGGAGCTTTGAGTAAGAAGGTCTAAGAGTGAGCGAGTGGGCGTATAAATGTGTAACAAATCCGAGATATAAAGGTGCCAAACTATGAAGAGCTTTGAATGTTAATAGCAAAATCTTGAAATCAATACAATATTTAACAGGAAGCCAGTGGAGCTCACATAGAACTGGACTAATATGTTCCATGGAGATGGTTCTGGTAATAACACGAGCAGCAGAATTCTGAAATAGCACAAACCTATGCAAAAGCTTCAGAGGAAGGCCAAACAGTTTAGAATTACAGTAATCTATGCAAGATGTTACCAAAGCATGTACTAGGATAGCAGTCCTATTAGTTTGGGTGCAACTGCTGATCCTAATGTGATGTGGGAGACCTTCCGTGACAAGACCCTGAAGGTTGCTGATGGTTGTGTTGGTGTTACTGGTGTTCCTAGAAGGACGTGTTTCATCTCACAGGGCACCCTCGATATCATCGAGAGGAGTCGCAGCACACGGCTCAATGGCAATTCTGGTCTGTACCGGGAACTGAGAAGGATGGCTGCGAGGGCTCTGAGGGCAGATAAAGATGCGTTTGTTAGAGGAATCTGTGAGCAAGTGTCACACCATCTGTGGTCTAGTGATCCACATCCTGCTTACAGAGGAATCGAAGCATTACGCACATCTGAATCTGTTCCTTGGAGAGTCGCAGTCAGGGCGGCTGATGGAACAGTCCTTACAGATGACACTGCAGTTGTGACCCGCTGGGCTGGCTACTTTGAGCAGTTGTTCAAAGCTGATCCTCCGGCTAGGATTTTGGATATCTCTGGGTCCACAGTCCTTGAGGCTGATCCTCCAATTAGCTGTGAACCACCCAATCTCACTGGTGAACCAGCTGAGGGGAGGAAAGGCTGCAGGGATCTGTGGTATCCAGGGTGAACGTCTCCAGGATGGTAGTAAGGCTGTCCTCCTGGCATTGCAAGCAATCTTTGTTTCTATTTGGGAGATTGGCATCATCCCAACTGACTGGAAAACGGGACTTGTTGTCCCTATCTGGAAAGGGAAGGGTGATCGCCTGGATTTCAGCAACTACAGGGGGATAACACTGCTCTTGGTGCTGGGTAAGGTCCTTGCTAGGGTTATCCTCAATAGGATCCATGATCACTTGCTCACCTACCAGCGGCCGGAACAGTTTGGTTTTACGCCTAAGAAGTCTACCATCAACCGCATCCTGGCGCTGAGGGTTCTCATGGAGTGCAAACGCGAATATCGGCAGAGCTTCTTTACAGCCTTTGTTGATTTTCGTAAAGCGTTCAACTCAGTTGATTGAGCTGCCCTGTGGGACATCCTGAGGGTTCACAGGATCCCCTCGAGGTTACTGGATATCATGGCTGGCCGGTACACTGGCACTGTGAGTGCTGTGCTGAGTGGAGGCAGAACCTCTGTGTTGTTCCCAGTTGATTCAGGGGTTTGTCAGGGTGTGTTCTTGCTCCTACTCTGTCCAATGCTTGTATGGACTGGGTGTTGGGCAAGGTGAAGAAAGATTCACGGATCTTGACTTTGCTGACAATGCTGTGATCTTTGCGGAGTCAGTGGAGGCTCTCAGCAGTGTGTCTGTTTGCAGAGAGAGTGTCGACCTTGTAGAGAGGTTTTCTTACCTTGGCAGTGACATTCATGTCTCTGGTGAGTCTTCCTATGAAGTCAGTAGATGGATTGGGAGAGCATGGGGGGTCATGAGGTCGCTGGAAAGGGGTGTGTGGCACTCCCGATATCTATGCAAAAGGACAAAGGTCCAAGTCTTTAGAGTCCTGGTGCTTCCTGCCTTGCTATATGGTTGTGAGACATGGTCGCTATCCAGTGACCTGAGACAAAGACTGGACTCCTTTGGTACTGTGTCTCTCCGGAAAATCCTTGGGTACTGTTGGTTTGACTTTGTTTCGAATGAGCGGTTGCTCATGGAGTCCCGAATGAGGCACATTACCTGCATTATGAGGGACCGTCAGTTACAGCACTGCAGCCATGTAGCGCGTTTCCCCGAAGGTGATCCAACTCGTAAGATCCTCATTGTTGGGGACCCGAGTGGCTGGACCAGGCCAAGGGGTCACCCACATAACACCTGGCTGTGGCAGATACAGGGTCATTTCCGAAGGGTGGGACTGGACCGCATGTCTGCCTGGGGGGTTGCCATCCGGGATCCCAAGTTGTTTCGTTGTGTAGTGGGTGTGGCAACGCACTGTACCAGTGCATACTCCCCATCTTGACTTGAACTTGACTAAGTATAATGGAAAACAACTATTGGTTGGCATGGTGGCACAGTGGTAGTGCTACTGCCTCATAACACGGAGAAAGAGGTGCAAGCCCTGCATGAAGTTTGCAAGTTCTCCTTTAATCTGAGTGGGTTTAGTCCCATATTTCAAAGAAGTGCAGGTTAGGTGGGTTGGTGATGCTAAATAGGCTCCTATTATGTATGTATGTGTGTATGTGTATGTGTGTGTGTGTGTGTGTGTGTGTGTGTGTGTGTGTGTGTGTGTGTGTGTGTGTGTGTGTGTGTGCGCGTGTGTGTGTGTGTGTGTGTGTTCACCATGTGATGGACTGGTACCTGTTCAAGGTTTGTTCCTGCCTTGCCCTAGATGCTTGCTAGGATAGGCTTCAGGTTCCCCATTATTCTGCTTTGGATGAGTGCATTTTAAAAATGGATTCATGAATGGATGAATACAAATATTACATGTAAGAAAATCAATGTGACAGCAAGACATTATTTGAATGCAAATTATAATGCTTACTCCACTCATGCATATAAAGCCCATCCTTTATTTTACCCATTTAATCAGTGTGTGGCCAAACCAGGCAGCAGTGTGTTTATTTAATTTTGATTGCTATCGGGCTTTCAATTGTGAGCATTAAAAATAAACATGAAAATAACTTAGAGAATTAACTGATGCTCATAAACCTTACCAGATTAACAGAGGTGGCCTCGGGGAACACAAAGAGTGAAGTAAAAAAAAGAAATACCCAAAAGGAGTTTTGTTAAAATTTACTATCTTCTTCTTACAATGCCTGTGGGGAAATGAAAACCAGAGATGCCTCCCAGGTACAGGCTTTTAAATTAAAATAGGAATAATTTAATTTCCATTACTTCATGTATAATATTTACCAACTGGGAAAGATAGACATGAAAACTGAAAATGTATCAAAGAAAAACAGAATAAAGAGATGCAGTTAAGTACAACTTGAAATTGCAAAGGATGATACAACTTCTTTGCATCCTTTGGGTGATAGAATCAATTGTCATCTTTCACATATGCAACTTCTTATAACTTTGATGACTACAGGCTAGACAGCTTGACCTGTATCACACATCTATAATAATAAAAGGCAAAGCCCTCACTGACTGACTGACTGACTCACTGACTCACTCATCACTAATTCTCCAACTTCCCGTGTAGGTGGAAGGCTGAAATTTGGCAGGCTCATTCCTTACAGCTTACTTACAAAAGTTAGGCAGGTTTCATTTCGAAATTCAAAGCGTAATGGTCATAACTGGAACCTCTTTTTTGTCCATATACTGTAATGGAGGAGGCGGAGTCACGTATCGCGTCATCACGCCTCCTACGTAATGACGTGAACTAAAAACAAGGAAGACATTTACAGCACGAGTCACACGCGGGAACGAAGGTAAATGACGTTAATTTTTGACTGTCTTTTAATACTGTGTAAGCATACATATTAACACGTGCAATTAAACGTGTGTATTTACGGGGTGATTTCTCAGGCTTAAAAGCTCACCTTTTATCAAACGCGGGAAGAAAGGTAACTGACGTTGTTCACTGTCTTTTAATACTGTGTAACCATACATATTAACACATGTCCAATTAAACGTGTGCATTTACGGGGTGATTTCTCAGGCTTAAAAGCTCGCCTTTTACTAAAAAGGTAAATGCAAAACTATTTTCAATCAGTTTATTGAAACGCTCCCGTTAAGGATTGCAATAACATATTCGCGAGATAAAAGAACGAAGTAGGGGGAAATGGAGGAACAGCCGCAAACAGCAAAGAGCAAAAAATTGATTAAACAATTGAGAACGGAGCGAGTTAAGCATACAAGCATGTTCATAAGGTAAACAAAGCACGGTGTAAAACGTAAGTTTAAATTAAGTTTATAGAAACGCTCCCGCTGCGGATTGCAATAACATATTCGCGAGATAAAAGTTTAATGAGAAGACACGAGGTATAAACGAACCACACGCCGTGGCGCAACGTTAGGGGCAACAGTTTCAACCATTCTATGATCTGCTTCTCGCAACTGAAAGACGGCACATGGCGGATGTTAGCCGACTTGCTGACCGCAACGTTAGGGGCTTCAACTATGGCGCTGACGCCACATCTCAGTGCCAACACTTTGCAGACTGTACTTAAAAGACACGCCCTCCTCACTGGACAGTTAAAAACACCAATCAAACTAACAATGACATCAAGTATTACCCAATCAAAAGTAGGAAAGGAGGCATCTTCATAAAATGCGTGTGGGATGATTTGCATGAGACGCTGCTTTAAAAAAAAAATTATACAAAAAATACGGGATAAATCCCGTCCAGTATTGATTCAAAACGGGACGCGCAATTTCATTCTCAAACGCGGCACGATTCCGTATTTTAAAGGACGGGTGGCAACCCTACAGTGCCAGGTAACCACCCATACAATCAGATTGTGATTCAGACTAGGAATGCAATGAATGTAATTACCCCGATCTACATACAAGGCGAAAGTCTTGCAACATTCAAAGATGATGGTTTGGGATAAGTACACCATACAACATAAAAGAGCTTATGAAGCCTTGAACCGAAAAAAGCAAGATCTCAGAGATCGTAAAAAAAAAAATAGGAGGTAATGTCGTTTTACTCGCTGTACATTTTAGTCAAACATTACCAGTTATTCCACGAGGGAGACCAGCAGATGAACTCAACGCGTGTTTAAAATCCATGCTTCTCCCACGCTCGGTTATATGTCGCGTGTTCTCGGGTAGGTGCACCAAAAAATGTATACATTTAAGCATGTAATGGGCAAACAAAAAAATTAGGTATACCCGAAGGCACTGCAGTAGTACTTAATGTAACTTTACTTCTTAAATGTTAATGTTTTACTGTTTAATAATTTATACGCTTCTTATGTTCAAATTCTTTTATCAAAATACCACTGACAGCGCAATGCACGATAACATGGAGTGAATACACCATACGCATCCGCCCACGGCTGCCCTGCTGTGCGCAGATAGGAGTTGATTCTACAATAAAATAAAATAAAGATAAAAACAGTAAAACAATCATCACCCATAAAGCGTGTGTGTGTATATATGTGTATATATATATGTTGATATGTGGATGTGTATATGTATATATATATATATATATATATATATGTAGATATGTATATATATGTGTATATGTATATGTATATATATGTTTATATGTGTGTGTGTGTATTTTATATATATAAAACACAGCAACACTCATAACAATGACAACACAATTACATTGACAATCATGTTACGTTCTTTTTAAAATGTTTCCTTTTTTTTTCATAACCTCTTTAACACACTACTTCTCCGCTGCGAAGCGCGGGTATTTTGCTAGTAAATTAATAAGAGGGAATGCAAACACCATGCTATTAAACAGGGAACATTATGTTCCATTAACATGCTGGATTTTTGTTGTGTTTTTTTTTGTTTTCTCTCCAGCATCTCAACTCTGGAGTCCTGTCCTCCCTGGCCATCTGACCATAAGATCGGACTTATCTTCAAATTAGGATACTAATACAGGTACTACTTGTGTACTTCTCTACCACTTGTATATCTGTGTTATGCAATTGCATATGGATTCTTTATAAATTATATTTACATATTATTTATTTGGTTATATATAACTATTTCTAACTTTCTGTTTTTTCTCCTGTAACTCTTATATAGTGTAAAGCACTTTGATCTACATTCCTTGTATGAAAATATGCTAAAGAAATATAAATGTTGTTGTTGTTGTTTTATGAAGAAGCAACAAAGGTTTTTGACTACAGAGATGTACTTTGACTGATGTCTACATACAATACCAAGAAAGGTAAAGGAACAGGATTGAACAAGAGTATAGATTTCCAATAAGCACAGAAAACAGATTATGCTAATTTTTGGAACAGGTTGAAGACAAGTGAAGGGCCTTATAAAAGCACTGGTGTAAACTCTTTAGCTTACATTAGCTGATGAAGATACTACTGTACAGTATATTCTTGATGAATTAATCAGAGAATCAGAAGATAGATAGATAGATAGATAGATAGATAGATAGATAGATAGATAGATAGATAGATAGATAGATAGATAGATATTGAACATAATGACACAATGAGGATTTTGAACTTTAAAGCATTGATAAAGCATTGATTTTGGAGTCCTAGTGGACTTGCTGCTTCCTTTGACCTCCTTGAAAAACTACAGTCTACCCAAAATGTACAATTAGTGTGAAACATAAATGGAACCTGGCTAACTTCTTTAGTAAAACAAAACACAACTGAAGAAAACAAAGATTTTAATACAAGAACCTAAAACAAAGCAGTTTGGGAAAAAACTACAACTCACAGTAGAGTAGCACCATCCATCCATCCATTTTCCAACCCGCTGAATCCGAACACAGGGTCACGGGGGTCAGCTGGAGCCAATCCCAGCCAACACAGGGCACAAGGCAGGAACCAATTCTGAGCAGGGTGCCAACCCACGGCAGGACACACACAAACACACCAAGCACACACTAGGGGCAATTTAGAATCGCCAGTCCACCTAACCTGCATGTCTTTGGACTGTGGGAGGAAACCGGAGCGCCCGGAGGAAACCCACGCAGACATGGGGAGAACATGCAAACTCCACGCAGGGAGGACCTGGGAAGCGAACCCAGGTCCCCAGATCTCCCAACTGTGAGGCAGCAGCGCTACCCACTGCGCCACCGTGCCGCCCCAGAGTTGCACCATGAAGTAGTAATACTGTTGCCTCACAGCTTGAACAGCTCTGGTTTAAAGGCAGGCTCAGTATGTACCTTGCATTCTTATCTGTTTTCTCTTGGTACTACTAGTTTTTATATGCATCTGAAAAGCAACTTGACCCTATGTGAATGAGTGTGGGTGTGTATAAGTAGTTAATGTATGCCCACTGGTATGCATAAATTAACTACCAGTACTCATTAGGTAAGAACAGAGAATGCCAGTACAGAGTATCTGTGCATACCAGTGCACTTTAGGACAGACTGTTATTAAAAAGTTTCAAAAGCCCCTTCTCTCCATTGTGGTAGTTCATTCACTACTGTACAACTCTATACTGCTGTGGATTGCTGACTTTGAAAGGCTAACTCAGAACGTTTTAATATATATACAGTATATTTTTTCTGCCTTTACCATATACTTTTCTTTGTAGGTTCATATTCCAACCGTCTTCCATTTGTAAAGCCCTTTTAGATGTTTGTTATCACAAATTTATCAGGCATACCCAGTGCTGGTGCTAGGTTATTTTGCGTCCTAGGCCAACCTTATTAGTGTGCCAACCGACTGTTCGGTAGCTAACTTGTGAGGTTGGGTATTTCTCCCCTCATGATCTGTGTGCTAGGTGAAGGCCGAGTTTGCCTTAATGGTGGTGCTGGCCCTGGATCTTCTAGGTATTTGTCAGTAAACTTCCTATTATATAAACTTGGTCTTGATGATGTTTGTATATCAAACAGTTCTTTAAAACTGATTTGCACACTAATGCACTCTGGAATGGTACCATTCATCCACCCATCTTCCAAACCCACATTATACGGAGCTGGTTTGCAGAAAGTCTGGCACCCATCAGGAAAGGTACCAAATTAAATTATATTATCAAACCAATGAAACCTGATTCAAGGTTATCTTTCATGCAGCCATTAAGTACAATACAAGAATTCATCTTGAATGGTATGCTAGTCTATTTCACAGTCTGCCCTTGCAAAAACCCACAAAGACGCTCACACAAGGAAAATCTGGAATCATAAATTAACCTAATATGCACATATTTGGAATGTGGGAAGAAAACTGATATATCCTAATAAAAACCTATACTGAGACAGAGAGAAAATGCTCTACACAGACAATGACTAGACATGGGAGTGAAACTGTTGCATTCACCCTATTGTTTATATTGTATCAAAAACTGTATATTGAACTGTATGCACCACTCACTGACTTTACCATGTAAATATTTCATTCAAAACAATAATACATTTTATTTATAGTGCACATTTCCCATGCTCAAACCCACCTTCAAACATTAACAGAAACTGTTTGAAATTGAACACAAGACATAGTGTTCCTGCAGTATTTCCATATCCAGATGTTATTAACTCATGATCAGCATGACTATTTTTCCCATTACCACCTACGCAGCAGTAGTTCCTCAGATACAAGGAGATGTCTAATAACCTCTGCTTTGGCTAGCTTGAAAAGCATTTAAATTAAACATAGTAGCTTCACAAATGTCTGCATTAGTTTATAATCTTAGTAAAAATAAAAAAATGAACCTCTTTAAATTTCACACATGCAACATTAATGAAAAGTCTTCTCAAAAAGGTTTCAAGTTGTAAAATCAATGAATGTTTCAATTAGGAATATCTAACATTTGTAAAAATGCATAGCAAATAATGCAATTTAGAAAAATAAATGACAAATTAAAAAAAAAATTACAATGATCTTCAGAAAATGAAGAAAGCAAAATCACCATCCAATGGGTCAGGCACTAGTATGATACTTGTTCCCCTGCAACAGTAAATAACTCTCATCTGGCCAAGTACCCAAAACCTGGTTGAGAGTCATGAGTAGATAATATCAGGTGTGGACTCATTTCTAAATTTTCCATGGATAACTAGAGTAGTCGGCAGTCAACCTTTAGTTAAGTTGCTTCAGAAGGCTGGTTAGACTTTGATACTGGGTCACCACAAGTTGGACCTTCCAGATGTAGGTGCATTTATACTATGATCAACTGAAACCTCTTCACTATGGACAATAAGCTAATTTTGTGTCTTCTAAAGGCATCTGGCTGTACCAGTGATGTTTTGGGTGGGTGTCTTATATTAAAGAAAGTGAATTCTTATGCAATCAATTATTTTGTGTTTTATAGTTGTGATTTTTTTCTAAATTGGCCCTAGTGTGTGCTCGGTGTGTGGGTGTGTTTGTGTGTGTCCTGCGGTGGGTTGGCACCCTGCGGGATTGGTTCCTGCCTTGTGCCCTGTGTTGGCTGGGATTGGCTCCAGCAGACCCCCGTGACCCTGTGTTCGTATTCAGCGGGTTGGAAAATGGATGGATGGATGGATGGATAGTTGTGATTTACTTAGACCAATTTGCAGGGATCTGTTTTCACTTTTACATTAATAGAGTATTTTTGTGTTGATTAGTATCATAAAATTCAAATTATATCTATTGTGATTTATTGTTATATAACAATAAAATGAGAAAACTTCAAAGGGGGTTGCTTTTTTAGGTACTGTAATTCAAAATATCTATCCTTAGATTTACCACTTGATGACAACTGAAAAAGCATACTTTACAATGGAGGTATACAGTAGATGACGTCATAGTATATAAATAGATATGGTCTAACAGGCAAGGTTATCTATACTAATAAAAGGCAAAGCCCTCACTGACTCACTCATCACTAATTCTCCAACTTCCCGTGTAGGTAGAAGGCTGAAATTTGGCAGGCTCATTCCTTACATCTTACTTGCAAAAGTTAAGCAGGTTTCATTCTACGCGTAACGGTCATAACGGTCAACAACGTCCGCCACGTTACTCTTTCTTATTTAAGGCCCCATCTTCATGAAATTTGGTAGGCAGCTTCCCTGCGCTAACCGTAATTGATGTACGTACTCATTTCGGTGGTATGACGCCACTGTTGGCTGCCATATTGAACTTTCCAATGGTCTTTGTTACTTATGGGCCCATCTTCAAGAAATTTGGTACGCAGGTTCCCAACGCTAACTGAATCCTACTTACGTACATACTGTATATATGTCCATAGCCTGTAGCTCGGTCGCCGTGTGAGGCGGCGTTGGGTCCCCCATCCCCACGCCTCCCACGTAGTTGGCTGCCTGCCTATATAAGGCCGTCCGTCGCTCTGGTCTTTTCATTCCCTTCCTTGCTTCGCCACGTTATTCACGTCTCCCTACTGATAACTGCAGCCTTTTTATTTAATCCATGGCTTCTCCGCTATTTTATTGTTCATTTATTATGATTATAGTTATTGTGTACGTATTTTAGACTTATTTTACATTGTTCAGGTACCCATCTCCTTTATCGTTCCAACAGTACCCCCAATAACATGTCTATCGAGGTAATCACCATCGATCAAAGAACTGTCACTTACCGAGTGGTTTCCATGCCCGGAGATGGCGCCTGCCTTTTCCATTCTCTGTGTTACATAATGCACGGCCATATTAGGCTCACTCTTGATATCTGGAAGAACATTGTGTCTTATGTATTGAATGACTGGGCCAGGTTCAAGGTGTGGACTGATGACGGTACAGGAGATAATTATACTACACAGGAGCACTATAACAGTGAAATGCTTAAGCCCTTCACCTATGGTTCTGAGTGATGGCTGCCGCTGAATTGTTCGGTTGTCGCTTTCAAGTGTACCGAAATGGCCAAATATTTTATACCTTTGGACAACCGCCAATGCCTCTTACAAAGCCTTCTTCAAAATGTTTACCACAATCTATGAAATCTCCATGAAAACGACGTGTCATGGTTGAGGGAGAGAGCTATCCTGACACCAAGAAATCATATGACTACGACTATAAACCACATTTTACTTCAAGAACTACCTTCACAACTGAAAACATATCAGTCTGTGGATTCAGTTGTAGAAGTGCTATCCGGTAGAGTTTCTCCAAACTCTGAATCCTCCAGGCACTCCTGAGCATAATCTAATTTTGAAGATTGGGGCACCAATAATGTTACTGAGAAACTTACAGCCACTGAAACTTTGTAACGGCACGAGACTTCAGGTCACATGTCTGCAAAGAACCTAATTGAGGCAACTATTTTTACTGGCAGTGGCTCAGAGGAGAGAGTTTTTATTCCTCGCATCCCCGTTATACCCTCTGATCTCCCATTTTAATTCAAACGCCTCCAATTTCCAGTAAGGCTCTGCTTCGCAATGACAATTAATAAGTCTCAGGGACAGACCCTACAAAAGGTTGTCATTGATTTGAGGCAAGATTGCTTTTCACATGGCCAACTGTACGTTGCGTGCTCAAGAGTAAGCTCAGCGCACAGCTTGGTCATAATTACAACCGGAGGGCCGAACTGACAACGTGGTATACAAACAGATCCTTAACAAATAATTATTGGTATATATTCCCTTAGTTTAAAAAGGTTTACTTTTCCTCTTAATAAAAATTTTAAGGCAGTACTTCGCCACTACGAAGCGTGGGTATTTTTCTAGTACATTATAAAGGAAAGATATATAAGCCAAAAAGGAAACAATAAACGTGTTAGCAAAATGAGATTAAGGTAAAGTTGAAATGTTAACTGGTTATGTTGCACTTGTCCATAGTGACACTGATAACAGGATGTGGGCAGTCTGTCTAACACAAAGTCTTCAATAGGCATCTCAAACTTAGAGATGATCCAGAAACAACATCTCAAACTTAGAGATGATCCAGAGACAACAGAAGAAAAAAAAAATACCATGAAGTACCTGGCTGCAATGTACCCATGAAATTAGAAGGGTAGTCACTGATGTAAATAAGAAGCACATACAGTAAAACACATTCAGATCATCAAATGATGTGCAAAGCTACAGAGCCCTAATGACATCAGCATACTAAATGCAAGACTTGACCTCTAAGTCAATAAGGTAATTTATTTCCTATAGTCCAGATTATAGCTGGGAAACAAGTTAAACAGCAGGAAAAAGAGCAGAAGTAAGTGGAGAAGAGGAATAAGATGATACAGGTTAAAAAAAAAAACAAAGGAGAAATCCCAGTAAAAGAAATAATGCTAGACCAAAGATCTCAGGTGACAAAAATGAAAAAATCTCTTAACATCATAAAAAAATAAAATTTTCTAAAACCAACTTTCAACAAACATTACTGGTTAAGAGCTTTTAAGTTATACTTGGTACAATGCTGAGATATTCTCCAATTTCTGCTAGTCAGTTTTACCCATTAGGTTAAAGATATTGTAATTGTTTCCTGGATCTTGTACCAGAATATTTTTACAGTAGATGAGAATCCACAATATTGTCATCAGAAATTCCAAAAAGTTATGACTTCAAAGAAAGAAAGAGAAGTTCAAAACCAGTAATGCACTTTTTCATTGCTTTTTCATAATGGTAAAGAATTTTCCAAAGTAAAATTTCACAATAGTTACAGAGAACATCAAAGGTATTTTTCTAAAACTCCATTTAACCAGTTGATTTAGCACAAGAAAGATAAACAGAAAAGCCAATATAAAAACAAAAGCTTCCTCAAAAGTAAGACATTAATAATGGACCTCTGTTTGAAATATGGAAAATCAAACAAATTAAATATATGTCGAGAAATGAAGGTCAAATCAAAAGAGCTTTAGAGTTTGAGGCTTTGGGAAATCAATCAGTAACAACAACCAGTAACCGTTAGACCATGCAAATGTTCATATAACTACAGTACCACACTCTTTAGGAGACAGAAAATAGTGCATATGAGTCAAGCAGATAATGTACAAGAAAAGTATGATCATTTGATTACACTGTGAATACAACCACAGATTAAAACAAGGACATTGCAACATCTAGCTTGTAACTGCATCAAAATTTGTAGATATTTTGAGAAACTCCAGCATAATTGTGGAAAACAATTTGGATCAGCTATCTTCAAATTACAGTGTGATTTTGAAAGAGGCTTTAGATACAGTAGCTCCCATTAAAACAACCATGATTACAACACATAGAAACTCACCCAGGTTTAATGAGAGTACTCAAGCTCTTAAATTAGAATGTTGAAAACTGGAGCATAGACGGACAGCAACAAAACATGGACATAAGAGCCCTCTCACACTACTATACTAGATTAAAAAATAACAACAGTAATAATCATGGTGAAATGTTTCAGCAGTAACTAACTTAACAAATCTGAATTCCACAGTGCAAAGTGCCAACATACTATAGACATGTTTTAAATATTTAGGACATTTATAACTCCAGCTCTTTAATCCTTGCACTGGCTCTTTGTTAACCATAGAGCTGATTTATAAATCCTCCTTTTAACATAAAAAGCCTTAGATGATCAAAGCCCTGCTTACTTATATGTACTTTGATTACTTATATACCAGGGCACACATTTCAGGATCTATTATTATTATTATAGATAATAGGATTAATAAACTAACAGTGGGGAATGGTCAAGCTTTTAGTTATAGGGTTCCAAAGCTGTGGAATGATCTGCCTGCTAATATAATAGATGCTCCTTCAGTCTCAGCTTTAAAATCCAGGATGAAGACTTACTACTATAGCCTAACATACCCTGAATAGAGCTGCTTATTAGCTGTGCATACTGCATTAGTGTTAGTCAATAATGTGTCTTCAAATATTTGAGTAATACAATATTTATAAACTGTTGCTAACATTCCTCTCGGTATCCAGATGTGACACTAACTTTGGAAAGATTCTCTCATCAGATTGGATGGCCAGTACAGACTGCACTATAGAATGCACAGGAGGGGGTGGGTGGCTAGTTGGCTGACGTCTCTAGAACTGTGGCTGCGCCTGACTTTTTCTTTGACTTTCAATCATACAATTTTCATTTCCTCCATTGTCAAGTGGCCATAGTTAAAAAAAATTATTAATAGATAGATATTGTTGTTTTTTTATTTATGTTAATCAGTTTATGTCTTGTTTTCTGTGTGTTTTAACAAATCTGTATCTTTATGCATACACATTCTTATTTAGTAATTAGTATAATCTATACTTGCATTTTATATGAAAATTTGTTCAACAGCACTGTGTACCTGTACTCAGTAAAAAGTGCTATACAATAATAAGTTGTATTGTTCAAATTGTTGATAGGAAACTATCTAGACAAAAACAGCCAGCAATCATGTTAGCTGAACTCACACATTTTCAACATTAAATCTCATTCACCATCCTGCCAATGTGAATGTATATTAATGAGTATCTAAGCATTTATTAACTCAACCCCATTATTCAATAAGTTGCATTGTCTTTCCAGGATTTAAAAAGCATTAATTGACCACATTCAACACAATGTGTGAACAATGAATAGGAGGTAAACATTTATCAATAGGTTTACCTAAAATAACTTATAATCCTCCTTAAAAATCAAAAAATATTAAGGAATGTTTCAGTTCCCCAAATAAATAAACATGTTTATCATACAGAAGATCTACATGACACTAGAGTACAAAAAACAAACAGCATTTTGCCACATAAACATGAAACAATAAGAATAAGAGTTCTGATCTCTCCTAGCATAATGTATTGCAAATCCAAAATATAAAGTGAACAATGGACTGCGTCATAAATAAATAAATAATAAATCTTGCTGTGGAACTTATCAAAATGTCAATCTGGCATTTAGGAAAATTCTCAGGATGTATTTTTGATCAAAGGAACCTGTCATGTGGCTGACACATTTTACCTTCTGCCAGGACACATAAAGTAACCAAAAGGCTTTAACTTACTTATAAAAGAAACTTTGAGACTTTTCACTGATAAACTGTCCTATCTTTTAATCCTTTCACCATGCATTCTATTTCTTATTCACCTAGCAGCACATCAGTGAGGCATTTTCAGGAACCTGCTAATTCATAAAAAACTGCTCAAAAAAGTTAAAGGAACACTTTGAAAACACACCTGATCTCAATGCAGGATATCTATACTGATATGGACTGGCTAATGTGTTAGGAACGAAAGGATGCCACATCGTTTGATGGAAATGAAAATTATCAACCTATAGAGGGCTGAATTCAAAGACACCCCTGAAAATCAAAGTGAAAAAATTATGCAGCAGGCTAGTCCATTTTGCCAAAATTTCATTGCAGCAACTAAGAATCGTACTCAGTAGTTTGTATGGCCCCCATGTGCTTGTATGCATGCCTGACAATGTTGATGTCTTGGGGGCTGGGGGTGGTGGGGTTTGTTGGCATGCTTCCAATGAGATGATAGATGGTGGTCTGGGGGATTTCCTCCCAGATCTGGACCAGAGCATTACTGAGCTCCTGAACAGTCTGAGGTGCAACATGGCAGCGTTGGATGGACTGAAACATAATGTCCCAGAGGTGTTCTATTGGATTTAGGTCAGGCAAGCGTCACTGGTATCAATTCCTTTATCCTCCAGGAACTGCCTACAAACTCTCGCCACATGAGGCCGGATATTGTCGTGCACCAGGAGGAACCCAGGACTTATTGCACCAGCATAGGGTCTGACAGTGGGTCCAAGGACTTCATCCTGATACCTAATGGCAGTCAAGGTACCATTGTTTAGCCTGTAGAGGTTTGTGCCTCCCTCCATGGATATGCCTCCCCAGACCATCACTGACCAACCACCAAACCGGTCATGTTGAACGATGTTACAGGCAGTATAACATTCTCCACGGCTTCTCCTGAACCTTTCACATCTGTCACATGCCCTCAGGTGAACCTGCTCACATCTGTGAAAAACACAGGGTTCCAGTGGTGGACCTGTCAATTCTGGTATTCTATGGCAAATGCCAATCGAGCTCCACAATGCCAGGCAGTGAGCACAATGCCCACTAGAAGAGATTGGGCCCTCAGGCCACTCTCATGAAGTCTGTTTCTGATTGTTTGGTCAGACACATTCACACCAGTGGCCTGCCAGCTGGAGGTCATTTTGTAGGGCTCTGGCAGTGCTCATCCAGTTCCTCCTTGTTCAAAGGAGCAGATACTGGTCCCTGTGATGGGTAAGGACCTTCTATGGCCCTGTCCATCTCTCCTAGAGTAACTGCCTGTCTCCTGGAATGTTCTCCATGCCCTTGAGACTGTGCTGGAAGACACAGCATCCCTTCTGGCAATGGTACATAGTGATGTGCCATCCTGGAGAAGTTGGACTACCTGTGTAACCTCTGTAGGGTCCAGGTATCGCCTCATGCTACCAGTAGTGACACTGACCGTAGCCAAATTCAAAACTAGTGAAAAAACAGCCAGGAAAGATGAGTAGGGAAAAATGTCAGTGGCCTCTACCTGTTAAACCATTACTGTTTTGGAGCTTAATCTGACAGCCTTTTTACGTTACTAAAATGGGCATTATAGCCTTTATAAGGAGATTGTGGTTTGATTGTTTTTAGCTTTAGTATAATTAGCTGTTTCATTCAATTTTTTTGTCTTTACCACAAAGTTGCATATTAACTTAGACCACCTTGGGAGCAGGTTTCAGACTTAGTACATAAGGAAATGGTACAAAATACTGCACAGATCAGACAGACTGTAATGGACATGAAAAAGCACAAATATTCCATTAAAAATACCAAAACTGTATTTTATATTTATATTTGGACTGAGGTATAGAGTAATACTGAAACAAATATATTTAGCTCAATTCCACAGAAAAAGACGAGTGATGCACAGGAATATTTATATTGCATACTATAAGAAACCACTATTAACCATTATTATATTATATTAACCATCATTAATCTTTAGAAAAAAGATGCTAAGACAGAGTTTCAAATTAAGAAACTGCTCAGCCAACAGTTTGGACAGTGTGCATTAAAAGATGCAGCTAGTTTCCTCCACACTGTATTACTTTGGAATGTCATAGAGGCATCTTTGCAAGTGTTTTCCATATGTGATATGAGACCTCTTACAATATGTATTATATAGCACCTGTGTTCTACTGTAAAGTTTGCACTGCGATGAGGTATTCTTTACGAATATTGTCCCACCTCTGACTACATTTTATACATTTACATTTACATTTTACATTTTACATTTACATCATTTAGCAGACGCTCTTATCCAGAGCGACTTACAACAGTGCTTAGTAATCTACGACTGTTCTTCAGTCTTTAAGGCTAGGATTAAATCTACTGTCATTAAACAAGTTACCGCTGACCAAGTTGTACACAAAACCATGCTAGAAGAAAATAGTAAGTTGTTAGCACAAAAATTTTTTTTTTTTTTGAGAAAAGGGTAGAAAAGAGTATGGGGACTTTAGTCCCCCAAGTGCTGTTTAAAGAAGTGTGTCTTCAGACGACGTTTGAAGACAGTGAGGGTCTCCGCTGTTCGTACAGCAAGAGGAAGTTCGTTCCACCACTGAGAAGCCAACACTGCAAAGAGTCTTAATGGATGTCGTCCTCTTCTTTTAAGTAAGGATGGTTCGAGACGAGCAGTGCTTGATGTTCTGAGAGAGCGAGAAGTGACACGCTGCTTAACCAGTGCTGATATGTAAGGTGGTGCAGTTCCAGTTTTGGCCTTAAAGGTAAGTGTTAGGGTTTTGAACCTGATGCGGGCAGCCACAGGGAGCCAGTGCAGGTTCCGCAGCAGAGGTGTAGTGTGTGAGAATTTGGGAATATTAAAAATGAGTCTTGCAGCTGCATTCTGGATCAATTGAAGTGGTCGTGTTGCTTTTAGTGAAAGTGCAGACATCAGAGAGTTGCAGTAGTCCAGCTTAGAGATGGATTAATTTGTTTATTAGGAAAAGCAGGGTGCGTAATGAATGACAAGTATTAAATCTTTTGTATTATCCATGTAATTGAAAAAAATGATTATGTGAGCATACAGATTAAGACCACCACAGGCTCCAGGGTGTCACATGCATATATTTATACTCCATAAACATCAAACATAAAAATAAGTTCAGCCGGAGGGAGGTGGTGCTGCTTGGAGATTTAACCCAGTGGTCACTCATACATTAGATTGAGGGATTGAGGGGCAGCAATACAATGTACAAGTAAGCGCATATGTGTTTTGTATGGTGGAGCATGAAGTACCACTGAAATAGAAGAGATGCAACCCTGATATAGCCACTTACCTTATGGTCAGGGTAAGCCAGCCATGATTAAAAGGCAATTAGCAGTAATTGATGATTTTTCTAATGTAGTCAGTGCAACTGACAACACACATTTTGCAATAAAGGCACCATTACAAAATGAATTTGCTTTTCTAAATAGAAAGCACTTTCACTGAATTAATATACAACTAATATGTGATGCTAAAATGTGCCTGCCTAATATTGTTAGAAGGTGCCCTGGCTGAAATCATGCTGTCTTTATTTAATCAAATAGTATTGTGGGAAGTAGACTTCAGGGTTACGCTGAATGTGTTGGCTGGCTTATAGATAAGTAAGATTAATTGACAGGAGTGCAGTTTGTTTTAGTACATTTTTCTTTTTCAGGTAACAGTGGGGGCACCACAAGAGAGGAGATATAATGAAAGAAACACCCACATCCCAACCGTGGATAATGGTGTCTGCTAAAAATAATAATAATAGTACATAGAATAGACCATTAGTTCATTAAAAAGTAGATGGTGTTTTTTGGACTCCTCGGGTCCACAAAGGTTTGCTGCATTGTGATGCCTTATGCGGTACCGCACAATGTAGTGTAGAAACATGGATGGGCTCAGTACAGCAACGCAATGACAATTCAAGATATTTAGATGTTGTACATTGAATGTAAAAAGACTTGTATGCATTTCAAAACTGACATTTATTTGTCAAAATGAATTTATTTCTTTACAAGTTAGGCTGTCCCACTAGTCTCCCACAGAGAGACTATCAAAAATGCAAAAATTCAGTCAGTAATACCGCAAGTTCATATTCACTTAAGTTTCGTTTTCGGTCTTTTTTTCCCTCTGTTCTTGCATGGTTTGTAGTAAAGGAAGTTTATATGGTAATTTAGATCTTGAACATTAAAAAAAATGTGTTTTCATTCAATATATGGTTAATAAAGGCGATGATGGAGAGTGGCTGCTTAAAACTGTGGCTAAAAATATGAGTGCATAGTTTTAAGTGGATATGAGATTTATAAAGGAACTTGGTGTGGCTCATGGTGTATGTATAGTTTTACAATTCCTTGTTTTTGTGTGTGTGTGTGTGAGTGTACAGTGTTTTTGCATTAAGAGAAAAAGAAACATTTTCATATGGAATCAAAACATGGTTTTATATACAAAGTCCCTGGATCTTATCTCTCAAATTCCTAGTAAACATTCAGTTTTTTTCCTCTAAGTGTAGCACAACAAATGCCACTACACATTGTGACATCATTTGGGACAATATAAGACGCCAGAGATATCAATATAAAATACAAAGAAGAAAAGGATCAAATAAATGAAATGGCATAAAATGTACACAGTGAGCTAACACACCTGACAGAACCTATTCAGAAAAAAATGACTAATTGTGAAAGCAGTGCTATAACCATCAGGCTGGTAAAGGAAGTTAATGCTTATTACTCTGAGCTTTATGCACCATAATGGTACAGCAGAGGTGACAACTTTTTGGACATGTTCTTTAAGTGGCATGCATCAACGTGGATTACTCAACGATAAATTGGTTGAAATGGTCTTGGGCAATAGATGCATGGATATATAAGAAAGAAAGAAAGAAAGAAAGAAAGAAAGAAAGAAAGAAAGAAAGAAAGAAAGAAAGAAAGAAAGAAAGAAAGAAAGAAAGAAAGAAAGAAAGAAAGAAAGAAAAGCTTTACCCAAAGACATGTAATAGTTTTACCTTTCTTTACTCACTGTAGAATAGTTGTATGCTTGGCTCTCACCCAAACCTGGTTTGTTCTGGTTGCATGCTTACAGCTATAATTTTAAACTGTGTGATTCATCAGCAGGTCAGTATTTGTTAAGATTTGCTGTAGAAGCAGCTGCCTTCCTGCTTTATGTGCACCACTGATGCTGCCTATAAAACAATAACAAATGACTAAAAAAAACGCTTGCACCATATGCAGCATTCCAAAGAATGCTTTGACCTTTAGGACATACTGCGCATCAGGCAGACATTACAGAAACCGGGTTGTATCTACCAGGTACTTACTGTCATACTAAGATATTTAGTATGCTGTTCAGGGGGGCTTGTGTTTATCCCTAGGGGTAACCTCATAAATGTGGACATTCTTGACATTTACCCAAATATCTTTGAAGAAGTTAACATGCAGAGAAAGATTCCTGGTATTTGATGCACATATGCTTTGGGGGAGTACGCTGAAGACAGCAAACAAGGAGATTTCCTACCGTGTTTCTGTGAAAAATGAGGAGAAACTTGATGGATAAGGTGTGTGAGTATGTGTTTGTGTCTACTGTGATCACTGTATAATTCTGCTATGGTTTATTACAGTCCTATCAGTTTTACAAATATTAAAAGTGTTCTCTGAATTTCATTATCAGTCGATGAATTGTGAATTCCTACATCCTCAGATATTATCTCTCTGGGTAAAAAAAGATTTATCTACTTTCAAAGGCCATCCCAGTATTAATGGACACAAGGCTGGAATCAGTTTGGTCGTAACACCAGTCCACTTCAGGGTACACTCACCCAAACTGTATGCCTGCTAATCAGCATTGAATTGAGATTAACACAGAAAAAGAATTTCACAGATAAAAACTGAACAGATAGATCAAGGAAATTTGGCTCATGGTCTCTGAGGTATTAATACCATAATTGTTTTCATTTCTTTAATATTTTATTGAGTAAAAAAACTGCAGCAGGAAATAATATTTTAAATAACTATAAATATGACACTGCTTGACAAGCAGCCTGGCATGAATAGAGGAAACACAGAACAGAATATTGAATTATTTATTTTATATATACTGTAGTAAAAACAATTGTAGCACATTGGTGCTGTGTTTAGCACTTCCCCGTCAGAGCCTTAGAGCACTTAGCACCTCACGTTGCCTCCATGTTGGTGTGGATTTTTCTTTGGCAACATCTGTTTTCATTCCTTATCACAAAGACATGCAGGATACAGTATATAACTTGAATTGTAATAATAAGAGCAAGTATGTCTTTTGATGGACTGTTAAACTGAGACAAGCAAACTATTCTTACAATTAAGGTCAATAGACAGGGTTTCGTAATTTGCTCAGGAGTCCCATAAATTGTCCAGATCTGAAGCTTGCATTATCCAAAGGTTTTATTATTTGTTTTGTCTCAAATAGTCTTAAAGGAAAAAATAATACATGATGAAGCAGGCAGACATTTTCAATTGGGAGCTTCAAAAGCATGTTGGGGATGAAGTGTTTCCTTTGCTGGCTGCAGTGAGTAGGAGCAATTATAGTGCATTTTTTCTGATTTCCGGTATTGGTCATTCTGTATTACAATTCATAAGGCGTGCTTCCAAGTTCAGGAAGTAGCTGGAGATGGAGTACACATTTTCAATCATCTGAAGCCAAATGCTAGAATAACTGCTCTCAGGTACTTAAGGCTTTTATCCTTTTTTTTTTTCTAATTTCATACAATACCACCTGAAAGCACTTTCATTTCATAACATACAAGACTTCCAAGCTTAATGCAAACAATAGCAATTTTAGCAGAATGCATTTAGTGGTTTTCTTTGTGACAAACTGAAAACCTAGGGCAGGGTGGAATTATAACTCTGTAACCAGTAAGCTATAGGCCCTAATTAAAAGTGGCAAAAAAGTATGGATCTTCCTGCACTGAAGAAATACTATCTGCCTAAAAACATCGATGAAGGAAAAGAAGTAAGCTGGCATTTATTAATTTTCAAGCACTGTACATGCAGCTTTATGCTTAAGATATCACAATGTTTATGGCTCATTCTGAACCTCTGACTCACTGTGAGACCCACAAGGCTAAAAATTGAGAAATACTTAAATAATTATTCCACATAATAGCTATAAAGTGTCATTAGGATAATGTGCATCATAAAATGTGGCTGTACAAATCATTTTTCTAAAAAGTATAAAAGTACTGTATAAAAAAAGTAAAAAAAAGTTTTGTTTTTCTTGTTCTTAAATGACATATAATTTCAAAAATTACCTACTATACAACATTTGGTTGAGGATTACAAAGTTGTCAGGATGAGTGAAATAATGTAGAATGTTCAACAGGGTGGCTGCAGAAAGTGCCTTCTGAAATTAAACCATTTAGAGTCCTTGTTTCCATTGGTGTTTCTCCCAGGGGACATCATTATGCACCTCCCTGAATCTTTTAAACTTCCAAACTAGAAAAGTAACTGTTTTGTAAAGCTTTTTAATTATTCAAGAAGTCCCTTTCATCTTACCATCTCTCCCTTATTCTTTTGTTTCCATATAGGTGATCATTACAAAAAGTAAACTTACCAATGTAATTATATCGCTCAACCCACTTCCACCTTCTTGGGCTCAACATTAGCTGATGAAGGTAAAAGACAAACTAAAACATCAACATAAAGAAGTAAAATAAAAAAGTTTACTTAATGAAAGAAAATTTACAAGTTATAGAAAATGACATAACACCACATCACAATGAACAAAATCTATACCCAGGGATGGATCACCAAGAAAACCATGAGAGTAAGAGGTAGAGGATGTGGTCTACAGGTTGGCAGATTGAATAAAACCAGACTGACTGAGGTATAAAAACCAGTGAATGATTGTTTGCAGGAGCTGAATTAATAGCTAAACCAGAACCTTGGCATCAGAGTTGACCAGGAAAACTGGCAGTAGAAATCAGGAGAAATGCTAAAACATATATATACTAAAGGATAAGATAACCGAGTCCAAAAGATTAAGCTCAAGTTGGAGTTTATCAGGGCCTGGCAACCTTCTCTTAAGTTTCAGTTCCTTAAAAGGAAGCTTCTTTTTCAGTGAGCTTGGGAAGAACCTGGCCTTCGTGAAAGGAATTAATACTAGGGAAAATGGTTGAATTTTCTGAGAATAATTCTGAATAGAGCCCTGTGGTGGGCTGGTGTCCTGCCCAGTGTTTATTTCCTGCCTTGTGCCCTGTGTTGGCTAGGATTGGCTCCAGCAGACCCCCGTGACCCTGCAGTTAGGATATAGCGGGTTGGATAATGGATGGATAATTCTGAATAGAATTTTTAAAAAATGTTCAAAATCTCTGATTGTGTATTTGGTAAAAAGCTTTGATTTGGTTTTATTGACAGAATCTGAAGCAAAAGAATTAAATCTTTGAAGATTAAGTACCAACACATAGTCTGGGAAAGTAACTCTATAGTGTTGTTAGTAGTTAATTAATGTCCAAGGTTCATCACCTGGTGATGGATGATGACAAACATAATTCAAGTTCAGAAATCATTTGCTGTCATGAGTGCGTCTGGTTTTAACACTTCTTCTTCTTCTTCTTTCGGCTGCTCCCATTAGGGGTTGCCACAGCAGATCATCTTCTTCCATATCTTTCTGTCCTCTGTCCTCCTGTTCTGTTACACCCATCACTTGCATGTCCTCTCTCACCACATCCATAAACCTTCGCTTAGGCCTTCCTCTTTTCCTCTTCCCTGGCAGATCTATCCTTAGCATCCTTCTCCCAATATACCCAGCATCTCTCCTCTGCACATGTCCAAACCAATGCAATCTCGCCTCTCTGCCTTTGTCTCCCAACTGTCCAACTTGAACTGACTCTCTAACTTATTCATTTCTAATCCTATCCAACCTCGTCACACCCAGTGCAAATCTTAGCATCTTTAACTCTGCTACCTCCAGCTCTGTCTCCTGCTTTCTGGTCAGTGCCACCATCTCCAACCCATATAACATAGCTGGTCTCATTACCATCCTGTAGACCTACCCTTTCACTCTTGCTGATACCCGTCTGTCACAAATTACTCCTGACATTCTTCTCCACCCATTCCACCCTGCCTGCACTCTCTTTTTCACCTCTCTTCCACAATCGCCATTACTCTGTACTGTTAATCCCAAGTATTTAAACTCATCCACCTTCGCCAACTCTACTCCCTGCATCCTCACCATTCCACTGACCTTCCTCTCATTTACACACATGTATGCTGTCTTGTTCCTACTGACCTTCATTCCTCTCCTCTCTAGAGTATATCTCCACCTCTCCAGGGTCTCCTCAACCTGCACCCACAATCGCTACAGATCACAATGTTATCAGCAAACATCATAGTCCACGGGGACTCCTGTCTAATCTCATCTGTCAACCTGTTCATCACCATTCCAAATAAGAAAGGGCTCAGAGCCGATCCCTGATGTAATCCCACCTCCTACTGCAGACCTCATCACTGGTACACTTCCCTCATACAACTCTTATGTACTTCTCTGCCACTCCCGACTTCCTCATACAATACAACATCTCCTCTCGAGGCACCCTGTCATATGCTTTCTCCAGGTCCAGAAAGACACAATGCAACTCCTTCTGGCCTTCTCTAAACTTCTCCATTAACATCCTCAGAGCAAACATTGCATCTGTGGTGCTCTTTCTTGTCATGAAACCATACTGCTGCTCACTAATCATCACCTCACTTCTTAACCTAGCTTCCACTACTCTTTCCCATAACTTCATGCTGTGGCTCATCAATTTTATTCCCCCTGTAGTTACTGCAGTCCTGCACATCCCCCTTATTCTTAAATATCGGCACCAGTACACTTCTTCTTCACTCCTCAGGCATCCTCTCACTTTCCAAGATTCTATTAAACAATCTGGTTAAAAACTCTACTGCCATCTCTCCTAAACACCTACATGCTTCCATAGGTATGTCATCTGGACCAACGGCCTTTCCATTTTTCATCCTCTTCATAACTGTCCTTACTTCCTCCTTGCTAATCCGTTGCACTTCCTGATTCACTATCTCCACATCATCCAACCTCTTCTCTCTCTCGTTCTCTTCATTTATCAGTCTCTCAAAGTACTTCCTGGTTCCTCCCTGTGTGGATAGCGCTTTGAGTACTGAGAAAAGCGCTATATAAATGTAATGCATTATTATTATTATTATTACTCTTTCCATCTGCTCAACACACTCTCCTCGCTTGTGAGTTCGTTTCCATCTTTATCCTTTATCACCCTAACCTGCTGCACATCTTTCGCAGCTCGGTCCCTCTGTCTAGCCAATCGGTACAGGTCCTTTTCTCCCTCCTTAGTGTTCAACCTCTCATACAACTCATCATACACATTTTCTTTAGCCTTTGCCACCTCTCTCTTCATCTTGCGCCTTATCTCCTTGTACTCTTGTCTACTTTCTGCATCTCTCTGACTATCCCACTTCTTCTTTGCCATCCTCATCCTCTGTATACTCTCCTGTATTTCCTCATTCCACCATCAGGTTTCCTTTTCCTCCTTCCTCTTTCCAGATGTCACGCCAAGCACCCTTCTTGCTGTCACCCTTACTACATCTGCTGTAGTTTCCCAGCTGTCTGGTAACTCTTCACTGCCACCCAGTGCCTGTCTCACCTCCTCCCTAAACTCAACCTTGCAGTCTTACTTTTTCAACTTCCACCATTTGATCCTTGGCTCTGTCCTCACTCTCTTCCTCTTCTTGATCTCCAACGTCATCCTATAGAACACCATCTATGCTGCTTAACTACACTTTTCCCTGCCACCACTTTGCAGTCTTCAATCTCCTTCAGATCAACTCTTCTGCATAGGATGTAATCTACCTGTGTGCATCTTCCTCCGCTCTTGTACATCACCCTATGTTCCTCCCTCTTCATAAAATACATATTCACCACAGTCATGTCTATCCTTTTGGCAAAATCCACTATCCTCTGACCTTCTCCATTCTTTTCCTTGACACCATACCTACCCATCACCTCCTCGTCTCCACTGTTTCCTTCACCAACATGCCCATTGAAATCCACTCCAATCACCACTTTCTGTCCCTTGGGTACACTGTTCATCACTTCATCCAACTCACTCCAAAAATCTTCTTTCTCACCCATTGCACACCCAACTTGCGGTGCATATGCAGTAACAACATTCATCATCACACCTCCAATTTCCAGCTTCATAATCATTACTCTATCTGACACTCTTTTCAACTCCAAAACACTCTTGACATACTGTTCCTTCAGAATAACTCCTACCCCATTTCTCCTCCCATCCACACCATGATAGAACAATTTGAATCCACCTCCAATCCACATGGCCTTACTCCCCTTCCATTTAGTCTCTTGCACACACAATATATCAACCTTCCTTCTCTCCATCATATCTGCTAACTCTCTCCCCTTACCAGTCATACTGCCAACATTCAAAGTTCCTACTCTCAGTTCCACTCTCTTTACTTTCCTCCTCTTCTCCTGCCTCTGGACACATCTCCCCCCTCTTCTTCTCCTTCTTCGGCCAACAGTAGCCCAATTTCCGCCAGCACCCTGTTGGCTAACAGTACTGGTGGCGGTCATTGTTAACCCTGAGCTCTACCGATCCGGTATGGAAATTTGTATTGTTGTCTGCATATTGATTCGGTAAAATTTTACACCGGTTTTAACACTAATGGTACATGCAATCTGAAGATGAGAAATGAGATTCAAGATCTGAAATCTTTTCCTGTCAGTTTGGCAGTTTGGAAAAATGCTGGTGAAAGTAATTTTAAAGTAAAATTATTTACTTTATTAATTACTAGGAAAATACCTGCGCTTCGCAGCTGCGAAGTACTGCTTTAAAATTTTAAATAATAAACTGAGGGAAATTATACCAATAATTATTTGTTAAGGATCTCTTTGTATACCATGTTGTCAGTTCGCCCCTCCGGTTGTAATATGACCAAGTTGTGCGCTGAGCTTACTCTTGAGCATGCAACGTATACTTGGCCATGTGAAAAGCAAATCAAGAACAGCAATATATATATATATATATATATATATATATATATATATATATGTATATATACATACATATACACACATACATGCAGTTTCAATAACATAGAAATCAATACAAACATTAACATCATTATCATATGAGAATATGAAGTAATATATAAGAAGCACATTTCATATAAATATAAATTATTAAACAGTAAAATCTTCTTCTGTAATTTGCTACCGTGGCTATTCGTTTGTCTGTCCAGGATTTTAAATCACCTGTAGCTCGCAAACCGTTTCACCTATTGACTTGAAATCTGGTACACATATAGTACGTCACGTCTACTATCCGCTTTATGGGTGATGATTGTATTACTCTTTTTATCCATCCATTTTCCAACCCGCTGAATCCGAACATAGGGTCACGGGGGTCTGCTGGAGCCAATCCCAGCCAACACAGGGCACAAGGCAGGAAACAATCCTGGGTTTTTATCTTTATTTTATTTTATTGTAGAATCAACTCCTATCTGCGCACACCAGGGCGGCCGTGGGCGGATGCGTATGGTGTATTCACTCCACGTTATCGTGCATTGCGCTGTCACTGGTATTTGATAAAAGAATTTGAACAACATATAAGAAGCGTATAAATTATTAAACAGTAAAACATTAACATTTAAGAAGTAAAGTTACATTAAGTACTACTGCAGTGCCTTCGGGTATACCTCATTTTTTGTTTGCCCATTACATGCTTAAATGTATACATTTTTTGGTGCACCTACCCGAGAACACGCGACATATAACCGAGCGTGGGAGAAGCATGGATTTTAAACACGCGTTGAGTTCATCTGCTGGTCTCCCTCGTGAAATAACTGGTAATGTTTGACTAAAATCTACAGCGAGTAAAACGACATTACCTCCTATTTGTTTTTTTACGATCTCTGAGATCTTGCTTTTTTCGGTTCAAGGCTTCATAAGCTCTTTTATGTTCTATGGTGTACTTATCCCAACCCATCATCTTTGAATGTTGCAAGACTTTCGCCTTGTATGTAGATTGGGGTAATTACATTCATTGCATTCCTAGTCTGAATCACAATCTGATTGTATGGGTGGTTACCTGGCACTGTAGGGTTGCCACCCATCCTTTAAAATACGGAATCGTCCCGTATTTGAGAATGAAATTGCGCGTCCCGTTTTGAATCAATACGGGACGGGATTTGTCCCGTATTTTTTTTATCATTTTTTTTAAAGCAGCGTCTCATGCAAATCATCCCACACGCATTTTATGAAGATGCCTCCTTTCCTACTTTTCATTGGGTAATACTTGATGTCATCGTTAGTTTGATTGGTCTTTTTAACTGTCCAGTGAGGAGGGCGGGTCTTTTAAGTAGAGTCTGCAAAGTGTTGGCACTGGGATGTGGCACCCGCTGCAGTATGCGTCCCTTATTTTTTTGTATTAAAAGTGGTAACCCTACCTGGCAGGTAACACTTATGTTTGGTCATGAAGTCGTCTAAAATCCGCCACGTGCCCTCTTTTAATTGTGAGAAGCAGATATATATAGCCAAATTCTCGCGCTTCGTTGCGGCGAAGTACTGCTTTTAATTTTTTAAGAAGAAAATAAAACCTTTTTAAACGGATCGAAAATATACCAATAACAATTTGTTAAGGATCTGTTTTTTTTGTGAACCTCGCTTTTCACAGCTGTCCCGCTACGGCATGTGTTTCGTTTATTTGACAGTATGTAGATCGTGGTAATTAAATTCATGGCATTCGTTTTCTGAATCACAATCTGACTGTATGGATGGTTACCTGCCAGGTTATGCTTGTGGTTGGTCAGGAAGTCGCCTTACATCCGCCACGTGCCCTCTTTCTGTTCCCAGAAGCTGATCATAGAATGGTTTTAATAGTTTACTTTCAAATAATGCAAAGAGTATGCGACACGTGTTTCTCCTTAATTCTGGGCTCATCAGGCATACACACTCACTGCATCCCCTCTCGAGAATCGAATATCGTCAGCGCCAGAGTTGAAGCCCCTAACGTTGCGGTCAGCAAGTGGGCTAACATCCGCCATGTGCCGTCTTTCAGTTGCGAGAAGCAGATCATAGAATGGTTGAAACTGTTGCCCCTAACGTTGCGCTACGGCGTGTGGTTCGTTTATACCTCGTGTCTTCTCATTAAACTTTTATCTCGCGAATATGTTATTGCAATCCGCAGCGGGAGCGCTTCTATAAACTTAATTTAAACTTACGTTTTACACCGTGCTTTGTTTCCCTTATGAACATGCTTGTATGCTTCACTCGCTCCCTTCTCAATTGTTTAATGAATTTTTTGTTCTTCGCTGTTTGCGGCTCCTCCTTCATTTGTCCCTACTGCATTCACAGTCTTTTCACGTTATTGCAATCCGCAGCGGGAGCGTTTCTATAAACTTAATTTAAACTTACGTTTTACACCGTGGTTTGTTTCTCTTATGAACATGCTTGTATGCTTCACTCGCTCCCTTCTCAATTGTTTAATGAACTTTTTGTTCTTCGCTGTTTGCGGCTCCTCCTTCATTTGTCCCTACTGCGTTCACAGTCTTTTCACGTGATTACGTGGGAGGTGTGATGACGTGACACTCAACTCCTCCTCCCACGGCCATCGAGCTGCCGTCCATTACAGTATATTGTGAAAAAAGAGGTTCCAGTTATGACCATTACGCGTTGAATTTCGAAATGAAACCTGCCTAACTTTTGTAAGTAAGCTGTAAGGAATCAGCCTGCCAAATTTCAGCCTTCCACCTACACGGGAAGTTGGACAATTAGTGATGAGTGAGTCAGTCAGTCAGTCAGTCAGTCAGTCAGTGAGGGCTTTGCCTTTTATTAATTAGTATAGATTAATTATTTTAAAGTAATTTTAAAATTGGCCATTTTCTGGTTAACAGCCCCACCAAAGAAATATGTAATCCTTTGAACCAGAATTAATAAAAATAATATCTTCTAACATGCATGAGTTTTTTAAAACAGAGTTTTGAAGTGGACAGGTACTGACTTTCCAATGTGCAATATGCAACATGAGTGACAGAAAATAAAACTGTAAGAGTGCACATTTATGATTAGAAAGGGAACAAAATAACTTGTAATTGAGGGAAAAAAACAAATAAAAAATGATATTTAGTGTGGATTGGGAATGATGATGGTTATAAAATTCAGAACTGTCAAAAAAAAAAGTTGGTACACATAGGCATTAGAGGGTCACCTTCCAGGCTTGTCAGATATAAGCTCAACCACCCTGGTACATTCGGAGGAGCGATCACTAACTCTCTTGTCTCTCTTTCCACCCACAGCTTAGAGAAGATGCCCAAAACTGGCAAATGACTCTGCCCCTTCCAATATAGTGGGTATAACAGCAGGGCGCTCCCAGGAAAAGGCATCTCATCTGGGTATGAGCAACCCACCAGATGAAGCTTCATCTTGAAGCCTGACCACTCTTTAGAGCCTTATTACTGCAGCCAACAGTTGACACTGTTTTTTTCCCTTCCATTATCACCTCCTTTAAACCAACACAAAAAAACCCCACAAAATCAGTCAACAAACTATAACTAATATTCCCTCACCAATCTTCTATGCCTGCCTATACAAGATATTTAAGACAACACAATAATACCCATCCACAGGGGGCATGACAATCAACCAACCAACAAAGTCAATAATGAGAGATATGACAGTATAGGCATCAAAAAACTGAAGTACATTCAACATAATAGGAACATAAACCAGCATAATATAAGAAACAGAGAGAAGAAAACGCAAAAACAGTATACATGTATCCTTGATGCCACCCTACAAAGTAGTTCATAAAGTCAGCACTTATATATATATGAAGACACTTCAGACACCGAGTTCCTATGCTCCTTATTCACTCAGGCCTGCTGAGGAGTGATGCCTGGTGATGCCATCTCTGCAGGGCAACAAATCTCAATCCAGACTGCTTTCGTGTGTAGCTCCTGGCTGATGGAGCGAGCTGCTCACTACCATTCAAACGTCTGACTCCCTCAATGTGTCTAAGAAACATTTGCACTCTTTGTTCATTGAAGTGTCTAATTAATAATGGCTTTGTAACCAAAGAAGAGTAACTAGCTTGAATTTTGTTCGAAGCTCTTCACTTGTAGTGATCAATTTTGTAACCTTGCTCTGTAACACTTGTGTCATAAACTGTTTCCCAGACTGATGTTTACTTGATTATGTTGACCTCTTGTGTAAGTCATCTTGGATAAAAGTGTCTGCAAAGCAAATAATTGTAAATGCAAAAAAACTGTCTTTGAGAATTTTGTGCTTCTTGTAATATGTACATTTTCACTCAAAACTCGATAAAACATTTCAGTAAAATATCAATGAAAAGAAGCACAACCAGCAACCTGAATTATTTTCTCCACACCTAATTATTATTATTCCTCATTCATGTGACAAGTTTCTAGGGCAACACACTGTTGAAGATTTTTCCAATAATAACTTGTTAAGTTATAAAAGTAAAACTGTACCTTAAGTGCATGTGTGCTTAGACTAAGTGCAATAAAAAAAAATAAAACCAGAATCTACAGTGCAATGGTTTGACAGTGCATAAAGTTGTCATGAATACTATGTAGGCACCATGAATTATGATTTATAATTTTTACTGTTGGAATATAATTGTGTAAACATTTATTTACATTTAATAATTATGTCTGCAATGTCACCACTTTGCCATTTTTGTCGTTATTTTCTTCATGAGTGGCGCCATAGTCTGTTATGATTTCATAGACTCCACTGTTATGATGTCCTTTGCCAGGCACATGAGCACATGATACCATGACACAGCAATTTTAAGAGCTGGCACTTCACACAGTGTACAGTAGAGTCACAATGTGCTCATGTTAACAAAGGTTACATGCTCCCATTGATCTATTTGTCTTCCTAACCTCTTTCTGATTCCTTTCTTACCTTAAATAACCAGAGAACATTACCTTACAATTTGGACTGTCAGGAGAAATTACATAATGTTTTGATTCATTTTACTTAATTTTTGGACTAAAAAGTGTTGCAGCGAAGATCAGAAGTGCTTGTAGCTGCTAATTTACTTTACTTGGAGGCAGAAAACATTCATTCGTATCTGAGGTTCTTATTAAAGGACATTCTTATTAATGTATTTCTGTTTTGGAATCATATGTTTTTTTTAATTTTTGCCATGATTAATATTTATCATCATTTTCACAATAACAACAAGAAGTGAATCATTTTAGGCATTGTTTTCATGGGCATTTCCATGTTATTGACAGCAACTACATCTGTTACTAAGCACATGTGTCAACAGTGATGCCAAGGAATAATGTCACATGTTATGTTTCAATCAGGCTTTCATCCTTAGCTCAATTATTTTTCTTCATATTTAACCTTTTTGTTGTCTTTAGAAAATGATTTTGTATATTGTATTATAGACAACTAGCCAACCCGTGGCGTAGCATACGCCACATAATTATGTATTGATGGGTGAACACTTCCTGAAAAACACAGTTGTCCAAATGGGGTGGGTTTGAGGATACGACTGTGAGTGAATGAAAGATGGAACTCTGGAGAGAGCAACATACAATTGCCCGTGACTGAAAACTGGGTTTGGCAGATACAAGCATATTGTTTTGAAAGTTTGGCCCTGTGCCTTATTAATTGTCATTGCAAAGGCCAATCTAACAAGAAATTGTCTGCGTGTAAAAGTAAAAGGCAAATTTGAATCTGATGGGGTCAGGGATATCCGGGGAATAAGGACAGTTTGTGAGGTAGCAGCTGCGATAGTCTTACACTCCAGTACATTGTGGTGAATGCAGGAGGAGGGTTAGAGTTGGCGGGCGGGGCTCTGTTGTGCGTATCCCATGACGCGGGAGGAGGGTTAGAGTTGGCGGGCGAGGCTCTGTCTTGCGTGCGTGCGTATCCCATGGTCGGGTGACTTGGTGGATTATATATAGAAAAGCAGCCGGAACCGAAAAGAACAATGAAAAGTCAACGTGGCTCAGAGGTGCATGTGGACTGTAGCAGAGACGAAAGCGACTGAGGCAGTGTTTGGTGAGGTGTTGCATAATGGCACATGAGCAGGCAGTGCGCATGCCTCGAGAGCGAGGGTGGAAGTGGGAGGAGGGTTAGAGTTGGTGGGCGGGGCTCTGTCATGCGTATCCCATGATGCGGGAGGAGGGTTAGAGTAGGCGGGCGGGGCTCTGTCATGCGTATCCCATGGTCTTAGAGGTGGTGGGCGGGGCTCTGTGAGTTGGCGGGCGTGGCTCTGTCTTGCGTATCCCATGGTCTCTGTCTTGCGTGCCATGGTCGGCTGCTTAGTGAATTGTTGGTGGGCGGGGCTCTGTGAGTTGGCGGGCGTGGCTCTGTCTTGCATCTTGCCTTAGTGAATTATATATATAGATGCTTTTGATGTTTTCAACAAGTTTTAAATAAGTTTTTTGCGTACTTAATATTATGCTATTTATTAATTATCTATCTTTTTCGCATTATGTTTATGCATGCATGTGTTCTCCTTTATGTGGAGCCTCAGGGGAGGGGACACCTAATAATGCAGCTTGGTGACTCAGCAGTACCTAATGAGAAGCAGATGTTAATATAGCTGTTCTAGCACTGAGGATGTTTCCTGTCTTGAGCTTTGCTTCTTTTACTTTCTTATCATATTTCCTTGTTTAGGCTCCTGCTAACAAATTAAGATACTGCTTATTATGTACTTATGTATGTTTTATTGTCATTTTTGAACTATGACTTTTTATGAACTTCCATTTTGTTTGCATTTATGTACTGTGGACTTGTTTCTTGAATTTCCTTTTTAGGCAAATCCATTTAGCCTCTTTTTGCTCTTTAAAGCATTTTGTTATATTTTCCTATTTTTTCAATAAATAATTTTCTTTACAAACATTCTTTGTAGCACAGTTTCTCACCTAGAGTATATGGGTTTGTATACTCTGGGACTTTTATAGTCTTTTTGAACTTTCAAAGCTGCCCTTTTTGGGGCCTGCTAGGGCAGAAGCTGGCAGGTAGTCGTCAGGGCCAAGCCTGTCTAAAGTAGGTCTATTCTGGGCTGGCCAAGGAAGATTCCTGGCCTGTTTTATGGACAGTTTGAAGGCCTCAGATACCTTTTTGCCATACTATTGGCTCCAATTCACAACACTATTCTAGTCAGAGAATCTTTGATTTATTCATTTATTCCCTCTCGGGCACACCTATTTTGTTCTGTTTGTTTTTTTTTATTTGTGCTTACCCCCATTTTCTCTTGAATGCTTACAATAAACAGTTAACTTTTTAAGGACCCTTGTTTGATTATCTTGGGGCAGTGTTTCTTTTACAAATTTTCTTCTCCCTCTATGAAAGATGCTTTTTGTCTTTAAGGCCTTTACCCATCTTTTGGGTATGTGAAGGCCCAAAACCTGCTTCTTGAGTTTGGGCCCAAGCAGTTGGAGCAGAACTGAGTTGGACGGGCCTGGCTTGTGTTTTTTTGAGACAGACACCTTTTCTGAGATTTTGAACAAGCAGAATCATAACAGAACGTTGAGGTAGTCTAAAACAAAGAACCATGGAAGCCATAACCTGGATAAACAATATGTTCTTAGATACTAATGTAATAGATTTGGATAGTAATACAAGCAGGATTGCAGTAACTATAAGTATATGTAAAATAAAGTCAATTGATGAAGTTTGGGATTTAAATAAAGAATTAGACAAAAATCAGTAAAATGATTGACCTAGTTGAAGTTCTGGTTAATGAAAACCAGGATTATAAGATGGTAAAAACAATGGAAGACTTATTTGTGCTCAAACCCTGAGGCCATAATTAATGCACTGCAACCTCAAGCATTACATCCATCCATCCATTATCCAACCCGCTATATCCTAACTACAGGGTCACGGGGGTCTACTGGAGCCAATTCCAGCCAACACAGGGCGCAAGGCCTCAAGCATTACACATTTTGAAAAATAAGGTGGAGCATGTTAGTTTGTTCTTTCAAATTTCAATAAAACTGCTCCAAGCTCTCACACTGACGTCTCAAGTCATTGCTGTACCCAAATCTGTATCTGCTCCGGACTGTGTTAAGCCACCTGTTAATGTTTATACCACTAAATTCTTCAAGACACATATCCCAACAAGTCTTGCTGCCAATCTTGAGTCACCAAAGCCAAGGTATTATACAACTCTCAGTGAACCACCTGATCCTGTTTGCACTGCAGTAATTACAGATCCACCAGTTCATGTATTTGTTCCTTTTTTATCTTCTTGACTTCCATGTGCAGTACCTGCTTTTGTTAGTCTATTTCAGTAACCTCTCCAAATATGTACAACCATCTTTTCACATCCACCCACTCTGGTTACAGCTACTGTTGGAATTTGTTCATTGCAAAGACCCATAAAAACTTTACATAAACCTATTTATATTGTTTTTCTCTTTAATTTGGTTGTTACTGAGTTATACTTTCAACTTAGAATTATGCAAGCTTTTTGGCTTACAGACTTGTATCAGTGCACTTGTAGCAGTCTGTTTAACGACTGTCCTTATGACAAGGTCCAACAATCATTTATGCTGATTCTTTGCTGCTTCTACCATACTACAGACGTTTCTAATAAAATAACATAATGAATGCAAGAGCAAGAGTTATGGAAGTTATGCTATTTCTTTCAAAAATGTACTCAGTCACTAACTTATTCATTTTTTTTCTCAATGTGGCTATTCCAGTACAGGGCACAAGGTATAAATAAACCCTGAAGGAGTTACATCCACTTATATTGGCCAATTTAAATTTTTCAATTAACTTAGCATACACATGTTTGAGTGCCTATTGGATCTATCACTGCTCTGATCGTTCATTATTTTTTTTTAAATAATGCTTTTAACCAAAACAGTCTCGAACCTACAATTAAACAAATCATTATTAAGTGTCACTTTGCTACTTAAAACATCAATGGACTCAAATTCGATCAGTGAATTAGTAATTTGGCCTGAAGTAGCAATTTTGTGGTTTACAGTTCAGTGCTTTGTGTCAGTAGGCCAAAGGGTCACTCCTGGGATTTGAGTTGCTAATACCTGATTGACAGGGAGGCACAAGGACAAAACACAGGCAAATTAATTTTAAAATGTCTCAGTAAATTGCTACAACCAAAAGAACAGCATATAATACATGATATTAAGTCTAAATTATGCCTAAATTGATCTTTGCTTTTATCCAAGCTTACAAAACAAAAAAAAAAATACAGAGACAGAATGAAGAAGGTGGTGAGAAGAAATAAATTGGAAATATATTAAAGAAAGAAATTTGTCCTCGCTTAGGACCTCTTTGAATTAGAAACCAGACATATTTAAACAATTAACCTGAAGAACCGGGCAGGAGGAAGCTTGTTCATTGTGTCTTTAATTATCTCTTCATGGAAAGGGATACTCTCCATCACGAATCTTCACAGAGCAAAGACAGAGACCCATACTTATGATAACTGAATCTGTATAACATTGCTGAATTAATGCTTACTCTGATTAGTTCACTAGATTGCATACACTCTGATTAGTTCATTGGCTTACATACCAAATAAAACATACCCAAATAAAAGTCTCTTTTCTATTACATTCTTGTTCTTCAATATTTGTTAGGATCAGCTCTTATTCTTTTATGACAAACTGTTTATGTGACAACTGGCAAGTTTTTCTGGGTGCATAAAAGAATATGACATCAGCCAGTTTCTTGAACCACCTCCTGGAACATTCTGCTTTTCATGCTATTTCTAAGACAAATACTATATATTTCTTTTTAATGTACACTGCATATCAAAAAACTCTCATGCACAAACCATGTTAGCCTTAAATATATAAATTATTCCCTACCAGTGGATACCAAAAATGTGTGAACTAGGTCGATTGACCATTTATAAATGAGTTTGAGTGTCTATGTAATTGTGCTGTGTTATTACTGTAATATTCTAAACATTGTACCTTGTTGCTACTTGTGGTTTCTTTTAAAATGTTGTACAAAAAATAATTTCTAGCATTTTATCCAGCAGGAAGAGTTGTCTACACGAATAGACCAGGTTTAACGCTGGAAAACACACTGTGGAGAGTAATTCTCAATGCATTGGCACAAAGGCAACACAATAACCAAACCAACAACAAAAATAATCATAACACAAATAATTTTATGCTTAGCTTGTACTAAATAATGATTCAGTGTAAAATCACATTAGGTTCTACATGAAATCACCAATAATACTGTATATTGGCAGAGTGAATATTGTTCTAACAGGACATTCAACCTCTCTTGCTCTTTCTATGTTAGTTGAGTTGATCTGCTGTTAATTTAAAATTTTTTAAAGCTAACCTCTGGTCTCAGCAATTCTGGGGGTCTGAAAGTTCTGGTTATAGAAGCAATTTTTATAACTTTAAGATAAAATTGTTTAGGTGAAATAATCCAATCAGTGTTTAGGACATTGCCCCTTTTGCTTAAAGAACTTTCTCAGGCTAATATAGCACCAATAACGAAAAAACGGCAAGAATATAATAAAAAGGAAAATCAAGCACTGTAACACAATGTTAATAACATATTATAAGAGAGAGTGTATATGAACAAATATTTCATATGTGTGCAAACTACAGTGATGCAATGAATATTGATTGAACTTCACTGCTACTAACAATTATGGCTCTGTTTATGTTTCGCTCTTTGATTGTATCTCTGATTGCTGCCATTTTAACAGGATTAGTGTGCTCCTATATGAATTAAGTGTTCAAAAATGGATAACTTAAACATTTTTTTAAAATGTGAACAGACTTATCATTGATAATTTACTGAAGCCTTTCAGGCCCTACACATTTACATTTTATTATATTAATTTGCTTATATTTTAATTCAAGGTAACTTACAAATCCTAAGCATACTGTACTATTGCTTCTAATAGGTCAGGTTAAGTGGCCCCCTCAGGGTCATATGATGTGCAAGAGCTGAGGAATGAGTGTCACTTTGTGCATTACAGTCCATAGCTTTAACCAGTAAGCCATGTAATCTGGGCCTGAACACCAAATTCTATAAACAGACATAGTCTATTACACAAATCTAAAAATGTTCCATTAAGGCAGGTCATGCTGACAGTTTTGTGTAAAGAATAATGATTAAGTAGGAGGAGGGACAGGGCAGATGGCAGGGATGCTCAATTAGATTGCTTCACATAAGCATTTCATTATAACTCATTTTAATAGCAGTAACACAAAAAGGTTTTGAAGGAAAGACAAAACTGATGTATACATAAGTTAACAATATTTTATTTTAAGAGCAGTAATATAGTACCCTAGGTGCATGTTTTATTTACTAAAAGTAGATACCGGTTCAGTCATTTTCTTTTTCTTTTTTCTCACTAAGGTATACTTTAAGTGCATTTTGGTGTTTTTCCCTACTTAGAGTAGAGTCTAGTCATCTAACATCAGATCTTAGAACAAATTTAGTACATCACATGGACAGTGCTTTGACTTGACATTTTTCCTCTATTTAACCAATGGGAATGCTTAGAGTATATGAGCAAAAAATTCAACAGCATGTTTCTATCTATAGCTAAATTATAAAAGGTTTGGATGAGAAGGTCAATCATCCTAAGAAAGCTGGTTAAGTTGACAATTAGTTGCTTTTATTATAAAGGTCACTATAGACACCTGAATAAACTGGTCAAAAAGAAAAGCTGTATTACATGACTGACCATTGAATCATTAGAGGCCAAATTAAAGGCTTTTATGACTAATGTTGTCCTTCCTGTACATAACATGTTTTTCTGTGTCACTGTTAGTCATCAGCTCATTTCACCATGATAAGCTAAAAGGTGCTGCTGAGTTTTCAAACTGGTAACCGCAGCAATCCTGGTGAGACTGATATTCTTCAAAAAACAAATCCCATTGTCTTTTAATTGCTAAATAAAAGTAGGCCTATATCAGTGTAGTAGTAGCTCCTTGGCTGGAACCAAGGAAAAAACAAAAAGAAAATGAAAACTGGCAGAAAATAGTGGGCTTCAAAAGGGCCGTGGCTCATACAGAAGCCAATACCCCATCTCACAGTGCTGCTACTGCTCCTGTCTCTCACACCTGGCCTCATTCCCCTCTTCCTTGTCCACAGCCCATGCCAATTTGAAGTCTCCCTCAACTCACATTGGGCCTAAGGTAACACCTGCCTCTCACTCCCCACTTTCTTGAGCCAATCCATGCCAGGATGGAGATCTCCATGACCAAATTCCAGTCATTAAGTACGGTCAGGCATCTTGGGAGCTTTCTGTTTGTCTGTTGTTTCTTAGAGGAATAACTATATCTTTGAAGGTCACCTTTTACTCTTTTTTTGTCTAGATATCCCTGTCTCTTTCACTTCAAAGATATCCTGTGCACATATAGAGCATGTTTGGGTTTGGTGGCACCATTTCTCCTACACTGGCATAACAAAATGTATTACCACTGTCAGGGCATTTCTCTTTCTCTGTCTATTAGGGACATGCCGAGCATTACCACTGCAATTCACTCACCTTTCTTGCCCACAATTCCTATATCTGCTGGTTCACTTATCACAAATCACTTTTTGAGGGTATAATTCTCAAATTTCCAAGCATTTAAATTTTTCTCCAGGCTATCAGATATTCTCAATTGAACTTGACTTTCATTACTTAAGTTTGCATTTGAGAAATGTGGAATCAGCACATTTTATTTTCTTAAACAACAGAAGAAAATTGTTAGCAATAATAAAATACAATTAATGGATCACATCTGAAATTAGGTTTTAAACAGTTAATTAGTTTCCAATTCATCCTTTCCTAATTATTTGTTTTCCAGATGGACTAACATATGAATAACAACATAGTTTGGCTTCTTCTCATTTGGTCGTTTCTCTCAACATGTCTGTTAACAATGCATTGATCTCGAGATAGAAATAAATTATGCTTTCATTGTGCTGACGTAATAGTATGCTAATCAAAAGCCTTACTCTACTGTGGGACATCAAATTAAAACATCTAATCTCTTTAATATGGCTCATCATTCATATGACTAAGCACAATGTTTTTTCTTACATCAGCAGATCCTGCAAGTAGCTGCAGTATCTCACAAAGTGAGTACACCCCTCACATTTTTGTAAATATTTTATTATATCTTTTCATGGGACAACACTGAAGCTATGACACTTTGATCCAATGTAAAGTAGTCAGTGTACAACTTGTATAACAGTGTAAATTTGCTGTCCCCTCAAAATAACTCAACACACAGCCATTAATATCTAAACCGCTGGCAACAAAAGTGAGTTCACCCCTAAGAGAAAAATGTCCAAATTGTGCCCAATTAGCCATTTTCCCTCCCTGGTGTCATGTGAGTCTTTAGTGTTAACAAGGTCTCAGGTGTGAATGGGGAGCAGGTGTGTTAAATTTGGTGTTATCGCTCTCACACTCTCTCATACTGGTCACTGGAAGTTCAACATGGCACCTCATGGCAAAGAACTCTCTGAGGATCTGAAAAAAAGAATTATTGCTCTTCATAAAGATGGCCGAGGCTGTAAAAATATTGCCAACACCCTGAAACTGAGCTGCAGCACGGTGGCCAAGACCATACAGCGGTTTAAAGGGACAGGTTCTACTCAGAACAGGCCTCGCCATGGTCGACCAAAGAAGTTGAGTGCCCGTGCTCAGCGTCATATCCAGAGGTTGTCTTTTGAAAATAGACGTATGAGTGCTGCCAGCATTGCTGCTGAGGTTGAAGGGGTGGGGTTCAGCCTGTCAGTGCTCAGACCATACACCGCACACTGCATCAAATTGGTCTGCATGGCTGTCGTCCCAGAAGGAAGCCTCTTCTAAAGATGATGCACAAGAAAGCCTGCAAACAGTTTGCTGAAGACAAGCAGACTAAGGACATGGATTACTGGAACCATGTCCTGTGGTCTGATGAGACCAAGATAAACTTATTTGGTTCAGATGGTGTCAAGTGTGTGTGGTGGCAACCAGGTGAGGAGTACAAAGACTAGTTTGTCTTGCGTACAGTCAGGAATGGTGGTGGAAGTGTCATGGTTTGGGGCTGCATGAGTACTGCCGGCACTGGGGAGTTACAGTTCATTGAGGGAACCATGAATGCCAACATGTACTGTGACATACTGAAGCAGAGCATGATCCCCTCCCTTTGGATACTGGGCTGCAGGGCAGTATTCCAACATGATAATGACCCCAAACACACCTCCAAGATGACCACTGCCTTGCTAAAGAAACTGAGGGTAAAGGTGCTGGACTAGCCAAGCATGTCTCCAGACCTAAACCCTATTGAGCATCTGTGGGGCATCCTCAAACAGAAGGTGGAGGAGCTCAAGGTCTCTAACATCCACCAGCTCTGTGATGTCGTCATGGAGGAGTGGAAGAGGATTCCAGTGGCAACCTGTGAAGCTCATGTTTACTCCATGCCTAAGAGAGTTAAGGCAGTGCTGGAAAATAATGGTGGCCACACAAAATATTGGCACTTTGGGCACAATTTGGACATTTTTCACTTAGAGGCGTACTCACTGTTGTTCCCAGCAGTTTAGATATTAATGGGCGTGTGTTGAGTTATTTTGAGGGAACAGCAAATTTACACTGTTATACAAGCTGCACACTGATTACTTTACATTGTATCAAAGTGCCATATCTTCAGTGTTGTCCCATGAAAAGATATAATAAAATATTTACAAAAATGTGACGGGTGTACTCACTTTTGTGAGATACTGTATGTCCTCCATGACAGTCCTAATCAGTGTGAATATACACAATCCTAGAGACTAGTAATGGATTATTTCACATTAGATGAACACTGATACCCAGTAAGCTAAACAGAGGGTTCATTTAAGTTAGACGACATACTAATGACACACTTACAGACTGTCTATGTTACAAACATAGTTCTTAACAAATATATTGAGGAACACTAATATTTATTTAGAGAAAATCCTTATTAAGACAAAAGATATAAAATGACTATCCAGGAATTACACATATAGTATCTCTTGTTAACAGGTATTTAAAATCGTTTAGGTAAAATTTGTATTTATTATTTAACCAGTATATTTAGATTACACGATCCTAAAATTTACATTCATAAAATAGTTGAGACAAGTTCAATGATTGATAAAAAGGGTCAAATAATTGAGATTATCATTTTCAGGCCATCCCCAGACTAACTCTAACCCTAAGACTAATTTTTGTAAGCATAATGTGTGCAAAAACTTAAAGTCATTTATTATCCAGACCCAACTCACTATGGAACAAATAATACTTTAATATTATATTTTAAATGCCTAAAGCATTAGCTGTATTCTAATGATCTTGAAAAAGAATTTAAACTTTGTTTGAAAAGATGCTATACATTTGCATTTTGGCTAACAGAGCAGAACCATGAACATCTGGAATTCACAAGGGAACTGGGCCATTGGAGGTATAATCAGGCCAAGAGTATGAACAGCTTTTAGCAGGAAAAAAAAAAGGCCATAATATTGTTATCAAGGTCAAAAATGTTGTTTTTTTTCCCATGGGGAATTATAATTGATAGAAATTTAAAATTGCGGTAGCACTTTTTGAAGACTGTTGGCTAGCAATTCAAACATTGCTTAATTTTCAAATTGCAGATTTTTCTAAATAGGTAAACTAGTCTTGAATTGCAAATAGATTTATTTTTGCTTACCTGGTTTGGCAGATGACAAGCGGGAAATGTCAAGGGAGCAAGGTTTCCTCGTAACAGCTGTCGCCAAGAATTCATAAGGGTTATCTTCTTCCTCTGGAGGGAACACATCGAGAGAAGGAGATGGCATTCTCTCTACTGTGTTGTTGGTTTTCTTTGTTTCTGTATCCTGCAAGTAAAAAAATTAAAGATTCATGCATCGATGGACTCACTTAATTGTCATTACATTTTGCATGCGCATTTACCAGCATTTTGCTTAGCATGTCTAGACCAGTTGTGTTATAACTAAATTAGGAGTTCAAGTAGACTGGTGACATGTTTCTACCAATTTACCGTAATGTTGACACTAATGAAATACTCTTCCTTGGAAATTCAATTCAAGCCCAAGTTAGCTTGAACATTTTTTTGACTGTGATCAATCAACTGTTCTTTAAACATAAGTCTTTTTTGGATTATAAAAAAAGGATCTACAAATGTGTCAGATTTGAAATGTAGAAAGTATTTCTAAAAACACACTGGACGTTAACGTTCAGGCACTGGATTTATAAAGTGGAAGACAATGAGATAACAAGATCAATTTACGTGAGAGTTACAGTAAATGTTAACGATCTTTACCAAACTTACAGATTCCCCATCATCACCTCTTGATTGAATTCAGTATATGATTGACCTTGTTCTTTAAGTCTCAACAGATTACATGAACTTCAAAATTCTGCTGCAATTAGCCCAAGTGCAATGAACACATAAATCTTTAACACAGTTTACTGTAAAAACTGATAGAGCTGCCAGGGAAGAGGAAAAGAGGAAGGCCTAAGAGAAGGTTTACGGATGTGGTGAGAGAGGACATGCAGGTGATGGGTGTAACAAAACAAGATGCAGAGGACAGAAAGATATGGAAGAAGATGGTCCACTATGGCAGCAGCCGAAAGAAGAAGAAGAACTGTAAAAACTGATAGTCCTCTAATAGCAGCATTTATTTTCCCCAACACCCATGATAAAGGCCATGGATATGGGAAATACTCATTCAGCTTTATGACTACCAGTCTCTTTCTCTGTCTCTCTCTTTCCCTCTTGGTCTGTGAGTGAAACATTATTAATGCTCCCAAACAAACCATGCATAAAAACTCAGCTTTTTATTTTAAAATTTTAATTGGTGTGCATTAAACTTTATGCTCTATATGAGTCTTGGATCTAGCTGTTCTAATCCAGTTTCAAATACTTGTACTTTCAGTATATGATCTGTTCATGTTTACTCACCTAGACCCTTCTAAGTTATTTTTTCTGTACTTTATGACATATTGAATTATCATTTATCTTTAAATTATACTTTTGATTGATCTACAAAGTAACTTGATATGCTGTTATCTACAGAGCTAAAAGCATTCAGTTAGTTGTGTCCAACAATTTGTGGGTGAATGAATAAAGGTTTACCACTGACACAATCTTTCAATTCTAGGTGCAGGCGTACAGCATATTCCATGATGACAACCACCGAGCCAGTCAGCTGATTCTCCTTTCTCTGTCTTTCGGAGCTCAATGGTGGTCATTAGCAGGCCACTTTTTCTTATGATGTGACCATACTGCCCAATTTGAGGTTCAGAACCAAAGATGAGTTTACACTTCAGTCAGATTAAAACTAAAAATGACAGATTTCTCAATTTTACAGTCAAGGAGGATTTAGTTGTCAATGTTGTCAATTTTGTTACGGCCTTCCTGAAAGGTGACATACTGCTAATGTGGGCAGATCAGGTAAATTTAACAAAGATTAGACTGTTAGGATTGAGCTGAGGTGCCCTCCCTGGGATGTGTCTTATTTTATTTCTTCCATTTGTTAATTACTTCTATCTTTATGTTTTTGTCAGTAACTTTTCAGTGGTAATATACAGTATGAAGCACACTGAACACATTAAACATCAAGAACAATGAAAACACAGCCGCATCAAATGCCTGGAAAAAACTACTCAATGTCTTTATTTTGGAGTTCATAGCCATCTATATCTGTTTTGTTTTCAATCATTACAGGGGCACAGTAGGTTCATTAACACTAATCACAAGGCAGACACCACTTCTGTCTTGGACTACAATTCATTGCACATTATTACAAACCCTTTTATATACCCAGTCAATTTATATACAGTGTATCTATACATTGTAGCATACTTCCACATGTTATAGATCTACTGGTTGATCAAACTGATGATTTGTGGTTTTATTGAGAGAGAACATTAGCTGATTTGTTTTCAGATTACAGGTTCAAAATCTATATGTGGGATTGTATCATTTCCCTAAGCAAACATGAGTGCAGAAATTGCCCATTGTCTGGCAGGATTTTGGACAAGCACAGGATGTTTTTTATCCGCATGAGTGCTGCTTGGGACCCTTTCTGTTATTCTCTCTCTTGGTAGAACAGATCACACTGCATGATCGCTCACTTTGTGTGCAAACCATGCAACTGTCACCACTCTGTGAGCTGTCTGTGCCCAAAATGAAAGTAACAGATAACTATGTCCAAGATGCTCATAAATCAAAGGGAATTACTTCAGTATAAAACATTTAACAAAAAGGATTGTGAAATATCTCAGTAGCTTCAAAATTCAAGCATTGCTGTTATTTCCATATTCAGAGCACCTATTTAGGCTGTATAGCCATAAGCATGCAAGAAAATTACAGAAAAGGGATGTAGATAATAAGGGACTGCAGCATCGGGATAACAATTTCCACTGATGGTTGACTCAGACAGGCCAGGCAATGGAGAAAAGTGGAGCTTGATTCACAGTGCTGCTTATAAAGGCATTGGCAGTAGCCTAACCTCCTCAAGATATGTGCTGCACCCCATCCTGAGCAGGCAATGTAGCGAAGTAGTTAAAGCTTTGGAATTCAAACCCTGAGGCTGTGGGTTCAAATCCTGCTACTGACACTATGTGATCTTGAGCAAATGAAAAAACAAAAAATATATAATCATTTGTATTTCAAATGTTATAAATTAAATAATAATAATAGTAATAAAAAAAGAATAATCCTGTGGATTCCCAGCTGCATTTAAAAATCTAACTAAAAGTTATAGTCACTATTAGCAATGGCTCATTGCAGTTCACAGAGGTTTGTACAGTAGTTATGGCTCAAGCACATCTTTAAAGCAATTATTTAAGTCACACATCCCATTTACAGTACATTGTTCCTTTTGACCTAAATATCCAGAAAATGTGTGTCATGTGTTCCGCAGTGTAATGGAATTCAATGTGTTGCATAACTGTTGTATAATACTGTATCAAGAATTTCCTAATTTGATTAAACACATGGATGCAGAAAATACAATAATTTCTTGTAAAATACAAAGTCTGCAAAGTTAGGCCATCACTTAAAATATGGAATTTTATCATCTTACAGTTTGTTTAAAATATATGCAACAGTATGATGAACTAGAGAGCTAATACACAAAATCCCAAGAATACTCAAAATGCCCACTAGAGTGCGAAACCCCGGCTAAGTTTGGCAATCATGGCATCTTTATAAAAAAGTTAGTTAACACTTTTGTTTAGCTATTGCAAAAATGTATCTGTAACTTGTTTACTCTAAAGTAACAAAGGCTTCTTTTGGTCTACATAACACAAAGCATAAGATGATACAGTATGTTATCTATCTGTGTGCACTGTGGCATATTGACATGAGGGTAAAATTACTTTGTGGCAAGTCCCTGTCTTGCACCCCAAAACATGAGGCTGAGTCTCAGTACTTTAGCAAAACCAACTTTATTCAGGAACAGCAGTTATTTATTGTAGCGGGATCTACCATTCTCCTAAACACAGACACAGCAAAGACACAGGGTTGTGGCCAGGTTAGTGGCTAAGTTATACTGTTCCCTGCATATATAATGTTCTTTGAATCACCCATCAGGGTCAGCTCGGATATACAGTACTTTAGCTGAGAGCCACTACAGAACTGGGAGCCTGCGGTTGCCCTGGCAACTGATAAACTGTCTTCCACAGGCACGGCGATCGCATTTCAGGACACACTTCGGCATGTTGTCCCATTGGGGAGATTCCCAAAAGAGTTTAGAAACCTTATAACTTGTTAATATCAAGTATTCACAGGACCCAAAACAAGTGCATGTTGAGGTTACATAATAGTAAATCAGTATCTAAACTAAAGTGTTACCAAAGTTGGCAATCCTAAAAGCTAACAATGTCTCAATATGAAATTAAAAGGGTGGCCAAAATGACAGACCAAAGGACTCAAAAATCCAGTAATTCACAACAGTCAAAAGAGTACAATTCACCACCAACACAATGCATTTAATGAACTGTAAGGGACTGTGGGTTTTACTCAGCCTTTACTGGGCTAAGGGCAGTCCCCAGTAATGTGGATTCACATTGGCTGATGTGGCTATAAAAAATGAAAAAGCCCAATTAATATGTGGTGCAGCATTGCAAGACCCATGTAATTTGGACTGCCTGTTTTATATTAGAAAATAAAGAACAAAATAATGAAAATTACAATATACCAATAGTATTGATGCTCAAAAAACTAATTATTATTACATGGGAAAATCTGGATAAATATACCAGTCAATTTAACTCATTTCTACTTAGCAGACCTTTCACGAGTGGTATGCTATAGCCAGAACATTATCAAGTTTGTTTTCTTTTCGATTAATGTCAGTATGTTTGTCTATTTATCACTTTGTAAATATTACTGATTATGTTTTTTATTTTGATAAGTATTGCTTTGATAATTGATTTTGTTGTATTTTTCAGTTATGTTTATTCTGATATACCTGTTGCCTTGTGGGGGAAGTTTCAGGGGTGGGTCTACCTGGTGTCACAGCTGAGGAGCCCTGATTATTCACGGAAAGATGGTTTGGGTTCCTTGAGATATATTAGGTGTGAAAATGTCTTTTTGAATTTTGAATAGGGTTGTGCATTTTGAGAGATTTTTCATGTGCTCGCTTTTGTCTTTTTCTGTTTTTGGATTTTTGCCTCTGGTTAAAGGTTTATGAATATTAGATCTTAGATAGTTTTTTGGTGCTTTTGTAAGTTGCCTTTGTTGGCATATATTTGCTCTCTTTTGCTTTAGTGTTTGAATTTACTTTGTTAATAAAACTTTGAAATTATTGAAGTTTATATGTTTTGTTATTGTGGGCTGAGGTTTGATGGTTGTTTTTAAGAATTTTTGGGCCTTTTTCCCCTTTCATAGTCTGTATTAGCCAAAGCCTTATTTGCACTTGTGGAAAGACCGATCTTGATTTTTAGGCCTCATTTGAAGCCTGAAACTGAATTTTGGAGTCAAAGCCTTATTCTGAGAAGGTTATAGAGTATTGTATTATTTGTCAGAGCAAAATGATTACAACCATTACAAGGCTGGTACACTAAAAAAATTAAACAGCTTAAAAATAATAACTAAATAAACTAACTAAATAAATAATAATAATAATAATAATACAAAACACATTAATAATGTATTGCTTTTGTTAGCCAACAATTGGAACTGGGGCCATATTCATAGTGGATGTCCTATGAGCGTATAAACACGACAATCACAGTAACATGACACACAACACTGGATCACAAGATGCATTACTCAAAATCATGTGTCTTGCATCCGAATGCATTGCAAAAATAAATAATACAAAAACTCCCAAATGAAAAAATACATTTCCAAATAGCTGGAAATCTTAAAAAAGATATGCAGAAATGAATAATAACTCCAAAAGGGGCACCAAAAGTGTGAAGTTATGGCAGACAGGTTTACATCTGGCCTCTTTTCAGCACACTAACTCTGCTGTTAGTATAAACCATAAAGGTAGCCCCAAACCCCCCCCCCCCCCCCCCCCACCATCACCACCCCTGGACTTTTCACCGGTTTAGTTAAACATACTATATCATTGGTTCAAAGCAGTGAAAAAGAATAACTTATAGGAGAGATTATGAACCAGCTTACTTCACCACATCGGTTTGTCTTTCAAAAGGGAGCAACCTGTGCAGGTGATAAAGTCAGTGAAATGTTTAACGGCACATTACTCTCCTTAAACATAAATACTGAATGGAGAGATTGGTTTCTTGCCTGCGTCTGTTTCTCCACAACAACATGTATGACTAGTGATATACTATACATAAGCAAAAGAAATATTGAACAAAATTGGAAATCAGAAAACAACCTCTAAAAAGAATATAGGGACTACCTAACTTTTATAGTAACCAAACAAGCTTGATGGTCTCATCTGATTTGTCATTTTGTATGTTTTCTTATGTTATTATGTATACCTGTTGAAAGTTCTTGAAATTGTTATAGCTTGTTTGGATATTTGATCGTGTAGATCAATATTGTTTGTTTTTTGGTCAGTTAAACCTTTACTATGACTATTATAGCACAGCTAAACCCCACAGAACCTTGCAGATCAGAAAGCACCCATTAGTTTTGATATTCCCTTCTTCAACAAATTCCCTCCATTTTTCATTTCAAAGTTTCTGTGATGTAAAGAATATTTTGATAGTCTGAATGGCTGCATGCTAGCGTTCAGGACTTGCTGAGATAAATATATGTCAAAAATTAATTATCGAGAATTATGCGGAATTACCACCCCTTCCACAGTTAATTCTTGCATTCCGCTGACAGGATAACCTCCAGTGCAACCCGGATTTGAATTATAAGTGGATTCAGTGATGGATGGATGGATGGATGGATGGATGGATGGATGGATGGATGGATGGATGGATGGATGGATGGATGGATGGAAAATTAACACACATTTCTAAACCATGTAGGAAGATACATTTTTGTAATAAGATGCTCTATGAAGTTCAGAAGTGAGCATATATATAGTAGTTTCACAGGTCTCCACCCAGTCATGCATTAAAGCCACCAGAATGTGTATTCATTTGACAGACCTAAAATAAGCCTTGAAGTACAGTACACCCAGAATTGAAAGGAAAGGTACAGAGGATGACAACAATGGGCTGCTTAATTATCATAAAAACAAAATATCAACATAAGATAGTGCATGGATTTCTAACCATCAACATTTTAAAGGGACTTTTGCTGTACTGTATGATCGCACTAAGCCTCCTAGAACTATGTTGCCCAGTAATCACTTTCTGATTCCATGACCATTGGGAAAGGTCAGACTAAATGGCTGTTCGCCTCCTCCCTGGGCTGCCTACACTGTCCTCCTGATTCATTCTCTGACATCATCTTCAAATTTCTAAGCTTATGTTAAATGTATGCATAGAAATCAGTTAAACTTTGCAAGCAAGATATTCTACAAAGGATACTGTATACATATTTTTATTTTCAATATATAATGTGTTGCATAGTGTTCGTAATATACACAACAGTACATTATACAAGTCCCTCTCATTGCATTAATGAGAAAGAATGATTTAAGTACTACAATCTACTTCAGACAATTGCAGATGTTGAAACTCTTCATAAGAATAGACAATGAAAATGGATACCTAGGATCAATAACAGCTTAACATAATTACAAGTAGTGACAGAAATAAATATACAATAAGCCTTTAGAGTGTGTCTCAAGGGCCTAATCACTTTGTCCAATTCAGTATAAGTATTATACTTACCAATTAACTGATATCATTACACCATGCCTTAGTTTAGATAGTTTAGTTTTTGTAGAAACGTTCATCTTCATTTTTGTTAGAAACATAGCATGAAACAATGCCCTTGTCAAAAGCACAATACAAGAAAGCAGAAAGAGGGTCACTTAAAATATCTCCAAACCCTATTGATTTCTCCATCCATTTCAGAGCTTTCAAGGTCCATAAAAGTATGCCGCTGTAATTCATCTTGCAGCAGGAAAGCTTACTGGAATAGCCTCACATGGCATCAATGAGTAACATCAAAAGTTTATTGACATGCATCATCAGGGAAACTTAATTAAGGCTTGAAAAATATCCTCAGGGAATACAAAGTGGTTTTATAATTTAAGAAACCATATGAGCAAAAATGGAAATGAATAAAGCAAGGGATGTCTATAAAAAATCAGCCAATAATTAAATCCAAGAATTTCAATCAAGGAAAAAATACTGAGATATTTGTATTTATTAAATGTATCCATGACTTGCTTGTATGTCTCTCTACACGTTTTCTTTTAGCAAATAAAGCTCACTGTTGTGTCCATTGCAACCTGCTGTGACAGCTACAAAGAAAGCTCTTCAGTCTCAAACATATCTAACACTTTTAATTATAGAATTGTTTTAACTTTTACAGGATGATGTCACATTTCTTCAGTGAAAGACTAAAGAATTCATTTAAAAAGAAATGCACATGCATTCATAACACCCCTTTAAAAATAAACCTGTTGAAAAGCCTTAAAACACAAACTTGTTCAAGCACCACTTGACTTATGTGTAATGAGTCTGAAGTGGAAGATAATATTACATTTTCAATCTAGCTTTATCCAGTTACAGATTGCAGGGGGCTGAAATCTATCACGTCAGCACTGGGCACAAGGCTGGTGCCAGCACTTGATGAGGCACCAGTCCTTCAAAGGGCCCATGCATGGTATAAGCATGCACACACTGCGGCCACTTTGAAGTCACCAATTAACGAAACCATACAAACACAGGGCCCATGTATGGTACATGCACACACTGTCACCAGTCTGAAGTCACCAATTAACCAAACCATACAAACACAGGGAGAATGCAAAATGTTCACACAGACAATGCCCAGCTGCAGAACTTGAACCCATGGCACCTGATCCATGAAGCAGCAGTCCTTTTCCCAGTGCTATCATGCTACTTCTAGTGGAAGGTTATCATTCCATTAATGCACTTCTAAAAAATCATTATTTTTAAAGCAACATGCTGCACACTATATTTCACAGAAGAACTGAACAAAATTGGTAAACCTCAGTCATCATGCTGAAAAAAATATTTTTGTCTAGATATATGTTTTCCTCTTGTGAACATTCTCAAAGTATTATTAAGGAGAAGACACTAGTATCCAAGATCAAGTCCTGAAGGTTGTGACAGGAGCCATCAGCGACGGGATGAAGTGAACTAAATAAGTCAGTCATTCTAAACAGGTCACTATCTTCATTAAAATTGGTGAGCAGTTGAATCCCCAGGAGAAAGACCTGTGGGAATATTGGCCTCTATAAGGGTCTGCCTACTGATGGTGGATCTGGAGAGACAGCTGAAGTTCTCCCAGCACATTGCAGCCAATACTTTGAGGCCAGGTATTGTTTTCATCTCCGAAGTTACCAAACAAATTGTTCTACTGGAATTGATGGTCCCATAGGAAGATAGTATGGATGAGGCTTTCGAGAGAAAAGTCACCAGGTATGAATGACTGGGCCGCGACTGCTGGTAAGGTGGTTAGAGCAATGTGCCTACAATTAGGATTAGTATCACAGGCATATCCTTGGCCAGAGCCCTTGAGTCATTGGTCATTGAAGGAGAGTGGAAGAGAAGAGCCATCAGCAACACCAGTGAAGTAGCAGAGAATGCCTCTAGTTGGCTGTGGATAAAGACAGGACAGACCTGGGAGTGAATTAGCCTAATTGCTATCTGAGCACAAGCTGAGACTTGATCAACCTCAGCTGGGTTACCCAGAGAACAGTGTATAACATTGAAACACCCAAAACATTTGAGGAATCCAGGAAAATCACTGAAGATGTGGCCAGAAGCATCACAAGAGGTATTTATGACACATACATTACTGCATGTGTGTTTGGACTAATTTTTTTAATTTGAGAAAGACTTTATTATTATCATCAATTTTAAGTCTGTCATACCACCATTTTAGGTTCTTAGCCTTTTGTAGATAATTTGCTAAAATGCTCTGCATATTTAAAAAGTAAAATCTCCCAAGGGGCACTTTGTAGCACAAAGGCTTAACCTGGTGAAATGCTTCAGCTCTCTGTCCAAAATTACGGATTTAAACTTTGAACAGTGTAAGTCACTAACTCATAGTGTTTGGTATTCTGATTAAGAACTCAAGGCTTCCTACTTCTCCATTTGTAGTCTGTGCAGTTTGATTCTGGAGATATTCTTGTACTTTTGGTAATGACATGTGCTAATTCTATTGTTGACTTATGATTCTCTCTCTGGGTTGTGTTTAAGATAGCAATACTTCAGTATTCTGGAAAACAATTCTTGTTCCACTTTCTCAAAAATACGCACATGGCCTTGTCTATTTTTAGTAAATTGTTTTGAGTGCTCAAAATTTCACTATGCCATCAGACAATATGAAGAGGTTGGCTGTGCTGCAGACCAGGTGAGCAACTTTGAGGATTTGCGACTGGCATAACAGAAACTGGAATTAATGTCAATATTCCAAATATTGTATTTGAACAATCAGAATATACTTTAGTGTTCTGCACACTGCTGTACACTGTGAAGTCTGCATTCCTCCTGTATGTGTATTGGGTACTCATCAAGTACTGAAGGGTTCCTATAACATCCTAAAAATGTGCAGTTTAGTTCCTGAGGGACTGTGCACATGTGTGTGAATGTGCCCAGTACTGACTGCTGTCCCATCTAGGTTGGTTCCAACATTTTATTCAGTGGTTCCGGGATAAGCATTCAACCTGAACTTAATCAAACTGGTTCATTATGCAATGAATGCGGACACAAAGATAGAGTTTTCCATGGTTTAATATCACAACTTGGTTGTCATGCAGCTGAAATGTAGAAATCAATTCCTAACTGAAAACTACGAGTATCTTTGTAAGATATTGTTCTGTATGTGCAAAGCACACTGAGGTAGCAATTGTCATGAAATGGTCGTCACTGTTAGTACTGTTCATTTGTTTGGTTCTCAATGGCCTTACAGCAATGTGTACATGTAATAATGGTGACAGATCTTAGCATGTTTTATAGAAGGGCAGAAATGCATTAATGTCATAAAGTTAGAATAAAGTTCAGAGTAGGAACAAAAAAGATACAAGGGCAGAAAGAGGCTGAGCAATAATTAGCAGTGGTGAAAGCGGAAGACATGAAAATCAACAGCACAGCTAAGTGTGTTTCCCTTTACAATATTGAAATATGCCATAATAATGAAAAAGCAAAAGAGTTATTGTTTCAAGAAAACAAGCTTTCTTGCTACTAGTGACTTGAATACTGCCCTATAATTTAGCCCATTTTTTGAGCTAACATTTCATCTTAAATCATGGCATTGCCCTCACAGTGGCTGAATCATATTTTGGCCTCAGCTTGATGGTCCTGTTGGTGTATTTATAATGGCTTTGCTAAAGATTGTTGACCCCATATCAATAAAGCCTTTTTGGACTTTCAGTTTACATGATGTAACCATGTTTTGGATTTCTTTCAAATGTAAGCATTTTCCTTTTTGATTTTGTTGACTTTGTTTTTATTGAACGTAGTGATTAATGACAAATTTATTGCAGGTTGGCTAACACATTTGAGCCACTTGGGCCTGACACTGTCTGGGTGGAGTCTAAAGATTTTCTGTAATTCCTTGTAACATCCCTTTGGCTACTTTGCTTACCTGAGATGTACCAAACATCTTTAGTTGACTTGTGACTCTAATTTGGTCCGGTGTTTTTCTACCTGAATATATGATATGTGATTAGAGGTTAAAGTGTCCAACTGTCCTTGACTAGCACACCACCGTTCTTCAGGTTTGCAGCTTGACAAGATGTATGTTGCAAAATGCTTTACATTTCTAATTCAGGATTCTCATAGGTTTTTTTATACATCTAAATGTTTCATATCAGTTTCCAGTTCCATTGAAAATTCTAAATGGAAGTCTACACTTTTAAGAAACTTAAGAACAATGCAGCACCAATATCATTTTCAAATATGACAATGGAGTTAACATGACATAACATTCTTAAACCCGCTTAAAGGTTGCAGGAGACTACAGCATTTATTTTGTCATAGGAGGCTGGGGGACAGACCCAGCTGGGACGCCTGGAAGGACTGGGAGGTGCCTTATACGTCCCCTGGGCCACGAGGGGGCAACCACCCTGGATGTTGAAGGGACCACAGGAAAGGAGCAAGGAGGCTCAAGCCCATTGGGGCCTGTGGCCACCGCCAGGAGGCGCCCCGAGCCTCATGGAGCCCGGGAAACATGCACTTCCGCCACACCTGGGAAGGTGGAGAAAGATCCTTCCAGGGACACCCGGAGTGCTTCTGGGTGCAAGGGCAGCACTTCCGCCACACCAGGAAGTGCTGCCGGAAGAGTGTCATCAGGCACCTGGAGCACATCCGGGTGGGAATAAAAGGGGCCACCTCCCTACATTCAGAGAGCTAGAGTCGGGAGTGGGAGCAGGACGAAGCTCCCGTGAAGAGACGAAAGGCGGCCCACGGACAGGGAGAGAAAGGCCCATATTAAGTGTTTGGTGCGGGAGCACTGTGTTCTGTGTGGGACTTATTAGAAATAAACGTGTGCTTTTATAAAGACGTGGTCTCTGTCTGATGGTATTCGGACCGGTTCTCACAATTTCCAAACAAATCAGCAGTCAATTGCGCTCACCCAGAGCAGGGCAAGCTGGAATTACCAGTTAACTCAATTTGGATGTCTTTGGGGTTGTGGTTGAAAAACCTTTTTGTTTGAATTGTAAAGTGCTTCTGACAATGACTGCATGTGTAACTAAGATATTATTTGTACCCAGCACATTATCAATGGATCAGCATAGTATGAAAACACAAATGAAACAATGTTAAAATAAATGAATTCCCTAATAATAGACTTTTAAAACACAAAAAACACATTGGACAATGAAATCTAATTCATCCACATCCACAAAATAAGAAGATTAGAAAATGAATGAGTGAAAAATGACTTCCTTAATGGAGACAAATTCATCACTAATGCAAACACGTGTGTAGCAGCATCCTCTTTAATAAAATCCCTGTGTGCGTCCATGTGTCCGCGTGTGTCTTCTGGTGAAGTGCGCATGCGCGGGGCACTCTTTAATAAAGGACATCATTGCTGGGGAGAGTGCTGATTGGGAACTTGCGGCCGCACACATAAAATCCGTTGCTGGGGAGACGGCACACATACAATAATCAGCTGCACGCCAGCACAGATTAAAATACTTGCTGGGGAACTGCACAGTACTTGCGGAAGTACAGGGAAGGGCAGAATGAGTGGCAGAGTCACCGGCCTCTAGCAGATGCTTCAAAGGCCGCGTGACGTGTCACACAAGACAGAGAGGGCGGGACCTATCGCGCGGCCGATCCAATCGGATTTCGGGAAATGAGGTAAGACTTAAAACAAAAGGCACGAAAAATCCAATCGGGTACTGAGATGCGGAGACCAGCTTCCCCAAAGAGATGGGACTAGTGTTTGTGGTTGTGCAAGTGTTCACTCTGAGGATGTCAGATTTGCGATTAAGAAGCTTGGCCCGGTAAAGTGTAAAGTGTCAGTCGTTGAAGGGGTTTTCCTAAATATACGAATTTTCATGATATTACAATAGGATGACTTTTAAAAGTAGATTTATTTTTGCGCACATACAATACGTTGCTGGGGAGACGCCACACAAACAATAATCAGCTGCACGCCAGCACAGATTAAAATACTTTCTGGGGAACTGCACAGTACTTGCTGGAGAGATGGCACGATTATCAACTACACGCCACACATTACATCAGTTGCTGGGGAGAATCTGCTGATTGCCCACTGTTGTGACAGAAAATTAAACGCATATTACGATATCAAAGCCAGTATTACTGTCAGAGAAAATTACAGGCATTTTACAGAAATACAAACCAGTATTATTGCGAGGGAAAATTAAAGGCACATAATACAGTGACGCATATTACAGCCACATACAAGCCAGTATTACTGTAACAGAAAATATTACGGACGTACAAACCTATATTACTGTGACTATCTACTAACAACATGCCACCCAAAAAAGAAGAAAAAGATAATGAGCGTCAGAAAAACGCTAAAAGAGAAAGACTCAGAAAAGCAAATAGATCTATAGAGGAACAGGAAAATGAGCATAAAGAAAATTCTCAGAGAATGCACTACTGTTCTAGCGCCCATTATTGTAACGGGCTTAATGTCTAGTTACTGTATAAACTTTGAACATAAGTGAATCAATATAACTATTTTAACTTTTAAGCATATAATGCAGCATGGATTTCTTCAAGAGAAAAGTCTGTTACATTTATTTATTTAACTAGCTATCATTGTAGCTGATTTAAACAACTCCTGCTGACTAACAGCAAGAAGCAAGAATACTGAAGAAGGCACACTAGGACATGTACAGCGTTTAGACTTTGGGTGAAATGATGCCACTTTTGAGCATTAGGGTCGCTTGTCTAAAGGCTATCTGATGTGGTTGCTATACAAGTTTGTCTTGGGAGTTGGAAGAAAGATGCAAACACACAAAAAGATAAAAGGAAACTGTGTATTTAAGTTTTTGAAGCTGGAAAGTAAGATGTTACCTTTCATCTTGAAATGTTTCTTTCATTATTAAAATGGTAATAGCAAACTGTCAGTAAGTGTTCACATAAGCATAAAAAATTGTTTTGTCAAAGATAAGAAGCGCAGATTTTCCTTGAAAAGTGAAAAGAGGGCATATTAGTACAGGAAATAATACTCCATAAACAGAATATACTGTAAGTTATACTAAGAAATAACACTTTTCATAATGTGCTGACAAATACTGTTGCCAAGCATTTGGTTGTTAAGTGGTGCACCTTACATACACTTGCTTGTCCTTAAAAGTGACTTGCAACAAAAGAGCTAAAAGTTCACACTATTACAAAATTCATTCTACTAGGTCCTATTCCTCTTGAAACTTGCAGATACTTTTCTCTTCTAGTGAGAAAATAAAAAACCAGCATTGATGGAATGGTCAGTACTGCAACTTCACCACTCAAGCGTCTCAGGTTCAAATGCTTCCCTGGGTCTTTATTTTCTTCCTGTGTTCATGAGGCTTTTCTCTGCGGTTCCTTCCAAATACCAAAGATGTAGATGTCAGTTTAATTTTAGACTGACTATGTTGGTGTGACCTGCCTTATGACACAATGATGCTGTTTCTGTGTTTGTTTCCTGCCTTCTTCTACATCAGCAAGATACTTCATAAGATGAAGTAAATGATAAGAAATCAAAAAGAATAAACAGGTAACATAATAAAAGCCCATGACTTAGAAACAATCATGAGTTGGTGTAGGTGGACAGAATGCCTTGGTAGGGGTAAAGCTTAATTATACAATAATTCATAGACAGGCAGAAAAGGTCAGATTCTAATTTTTAAAAGTTAACGCTAGTTCATGAATCTACTTAAATGTTTAAAACAGGCGATATTTCAGTGTCCATGCCCCATAAGAATAAGGAATTGACTTATCATTTAAAGATATGGCTTTAATGAAAACTTACAGCCAGTGTTTGTCAGGATTGTAACTGGGACCCCTGTTACATATGCTGTAACTGCTCATGGCTTCCTGTTTTATGGGCATTTTTCATGGCTTTATGCAGCCCTGAAACATAGCAGCATAGAAAATGAATCTACCTCACCAAATGAGAAGACAACAGATTCTGCAGTGAAAATCCATTCATTGCACATAACTTTTACACATTTTCAATCAGATTATTGTTATGGTTTTGCCAGGGTTTTGTTCATCAAGAAAAGTTTTCTTTTAATGTAAAATGTCTCTTGTTTGTTAAATATGTTTGTACATTTTATTATTTGTAATATAGATGGTCATCTTGAATGTTATGTTTGGAATATTATTTTATTAACTATTTGTTATGCATATATTATGTTTATTTTTGTGTTAATGTATGTGTCCTGTACCCTTAAAATAGAAAATCTAGGGGGACGGGTCATCATGACAATCTGAGGTAGTGAGTCAAACCCTCCAGAGCGGCATTTTAGTCTGAGAAGTAAAGTGTTATTGTGAGTATTACTGGATGTTTTTTGTGATTTGTTGCTCCTGGTTATTGGATTTCCTATTGGTTTATGGAGTGGAATTGTTTGCTTTGGGTTGCTTTTTAGGCATACCCATTTTGCCTTTCTTTTGCTATTTTTACCTTAATTTTCCTGTGCTTTATTAATTTTGTTCTTTTGTTTAATATAAATAACTCCTTTGTTATCCTTGGGACAGCATAGCTATTAGCTAAACAAATGAGCTTGATGGACTGAATGGTCTCCTCTCAATTGTCAAATTTCTTAAGTTCTTATACAGGATCTTCATTGGCCTTATCCTTTAAGCCAGAGGTTTTTATGGTTTCCTTTTCCTTGAAGAGTGTGTTTGATACTTTCTGAAGATATTTTTGAAGACTGTTCCCATTTTTAGAGTTTGGACAGGCTAAAGCCTGCCAGTAGAGTTTGGGGTCTGGCTGCATGGGGTGAGGCCTATTTTGGGAGAGAGATTCAGTTAATTCCTGGTTCGGCCAGTGTGTTGTCAGGCCCTGATATGCTTTTTACCATTTTGTGACACTGGGTTTACTACTATGATTTTCTCTCTTGTAAAAGTTCTTATTTTATTAGAATAAACCATTTTTTATGCATCAGGTCTGTATATAGTTGAGTATATATGTCTCAATCAGGATGATGCATCAGAAGTTCTCAATTTTAATAAAAATGGGTATTTTTTTCAAAGAAGAAGCAAAAAATAAGCCTGATGTGAAAACCACAGCCAATGTGACTCACACAAATTAATTTCGATATAGCATCCACCTACAATACTATGTTTATGCTTCACAAAGTTAAAGTTTTGCCTGTTTGGATAAGATAGACCTGGACTGTCTGAGGCATAACTTAATGCCAGTCAAAATAGCTAAAACCTGTCAGCCTTTACATTAGGTTAAACTGGTCTCCACACATTTTGTTCACCTTTACTCAAATATCTGTGACATGGGCTTCTGTGTTATCATAGCAACTGTCTTTCCAATCAGTTATTAAAATAAACAACACATACAAAAGGTATGCAGCATATCTGATACTAGTTTGGACTGGTATGACTGTACAGGTGGCTAACATAGCTCATAATTCTGGCAGACTGGTTTCAAATCCAAGCCCGGTCACGATTGATGTGAAGTTTGCACATTTTCCCATGTGTTTTGGTATTCCTAATATAGCCCAAAGTAGTATATGTGGGTATATGTGTTAGCTCTTTTAATCTTCCTAATCTTGCCCTGTGTGAATGCTTATGGGGTGTATGTGACTTGCCCTGCTATGGACTTGGTTCTACATGGCCCTCTGATTACCCCACAATGGATTACGTAAGATCAATAATAGATGGATTAATGAATGATTGGAATGATTGTATCAAATATGTTCTCCTTGACTCTTTCAAATGCTATGACAGGTGTTTGGACAAGATTACGTTTATGCATGAGAAACCAAGCAGAATAGCAACCGTATAGGCAGCCAGTGTAAACCAGCCATTGCCTCTTTTTGCATTTTATCAGCTTGGCTATTTATTATCCATCCATCCATCCATCCATTGTCTCCCGCTTATCCGAGGTCGGGTCGCGGGGGCAGCAGCTTGAGCAGAGATGCCCAGACTTCCCTCTCCCCGGCCACTTCTTCTAGCTCTTCCGGGAGAATCCCAAGGCGTTCCCAGGCCAGTCGAGAGACATAGTCCCTCCAGCGTGTCCTGGGTCTTCCCCGAGGCCTCCTCCCGGTTGGACGTGCCCGGAACACCTCACCAGGGAGGCGTCCAGGAGGCATCCTGATCAGATCCCCGAGCCACCTCATCTGACTCCTCTCGATGCGGAGGAGCAGCGGCTCTACTCTGAGCCCCTCCCGGATGACTGAGCTTCTCACCCTATCTTTAAGGGAAAGCCCAGACACCCTGCGGAGGAAACTCATTTCAGCCGCTTGTATTCGCGATCTCGTTCTTTCGGTCACTACCCATAGCTCATGACCATAGGTGAGGGTAGGAACATAGATCGACTGGTAAATTGAGAGCTTCGCCTTGCGGCTCAGCTCCTTTTTCACCACGACAGACCGATGCAATGCCCGCATTACTGCGGATGCCGCACCGATCCGCCTGTCGATCTCACGCTCCATTCTTCCCTCACTCGTGAACAAGACCCCAAGATACTTGAACTCCTCCACTTGGGGCAGGATCTCGCTACCAACCCTGAGAGGACACTCCACCCTTTTCCGGCTGAGGACCATGGTCTCGGATTTGGAGGTGCTGATTCTCATCCCAGCCGCTTCACACTCGGCTGCGAACCGATCCAGAGAGAGCTGAAGATCACAGCCTGATGAAGCAAACAGGACAACATCATCTGCAAAAAGCAGTGACCCAATCCTGAGCCCACCAAACTGGACCCCCTCAACACCCTGGCTGCGCCTAGAAATTCTGTCCATAAAAGTTATGAACAGAATCGGTGACAAAGGGCAGCCCTGGCGGAGTCCAACTCTCACTGGAAACGGGTTCGACTTACTGCCGGCAATGCGGACCAAGCTCTGGCACCGATCGTACAGGGACTGAACAGCCCTTATCAGGGGGGCCGGTACCCCATACTCTCGGAGTACCCCCCACAGGATTCCCCGAGGGACACGGTCGAATGCCTTTTCTAAGTCCACAAAACACATGTAGACTGGTTGGGCAAACTCCCATGCACCCTCCAGGACCCTGCTAAGGGTATAAAGCTGGTCCACTGTTCCGCGACCAGGACGAAAACCACACTGTTCCTCCTGAATCCGAGGCTCAACTATCCGACGGACCCTCCTCTCCAGGACCCCTGAATAGACTTTTCCAGGGAGGCTGAGGAGTGTGATCCCTCTGTAGTTGGAACACACCCTCCGATCCCCCTTCTTAAAGAGGGGGACCACCACCCCGGTCTGCCAATCCAGAGGCACTGTCCCTGATGTCCATGCGATGTTGCAGAGGCGTCTCAGCCAAGACAGTCCTACAACATCCAGAGCCTTGAGGAACTCCGGGCGTATCTCATCCACCCCCGGGGCCCTACCACCAAGGAGTTTTTTGACCACCTCGGTGACCTCAGTCCCAGAGATGGGGGAGTCCACCTCTGAGTCCCCAGGCTCTGCTTCCTCATTGGAAGGCATGTTAATGGGATTGAGGAGGTCTTCGAAGTACTCCCCCCACCGACCCACAACATCCCGAGTCGAGGTCAGCAGCGCACCATCCCCACCATATACAGTGTTGACACTGCACTGCTTCCCCTTCCTGAGACGCCGGATGGTGGACCAGAATCTCCTCGAAGCCGTCCGAAAGTCATTCTCCATGGCCTCCCCAAACTCCTCCCACGCCCGAGTTTTTGCCTCAGCAACCACCAAAGCCGCATTCCGCTTGGCCTGCCGGTACCTATCAGCTGCCTCCGGGGTCCCACAGGACAAAAGGGTCCTGTAGGACTCCTTCTTCAGCTTGACGGCATCCTTCACCGCCGGTGTCCACCAGCGGGTTCGGGGATTGCCGCCACGACAGGCACCGACCACCTTACGGCCACAGCTCCGGTCAGCTGCCTCAACAATAGAGGCACGGAACATGGCCCATTCGGACTCATCTATATTTATACAGTGCCTTCTAGGAGAGAATGCACACAAAAAGACAAATTTACAGCAAAAATAACTTTCTAATTCTTACCCACAAAACTATATCTTCAGCAAGCATAACAGACACCATGGGCTATGATTTAAAATGATACATTTGGAGAGAAATGGCTAGTGTTGATGATTCAGATGAATGAGTCATAAGTAATCAATTCAAAAACATTTTTAATTATCAGATTCAAGCATTTTATGATAATTTTGTACTCTTGTGCAGCTACTGGTGCCCTATGGAGTAAATTTATATAGAAAAAGACTCTCATTAAGGTGAGATCATTCTGGTGTGGTAATTGTACAGTGTTAAAATAGAAAAGAAAATTTAAAAAGAGGTTTATGTACATTATGGTGGCATTATGTCTAGTGCTGCCATCTTGAAGTTCCAGTCTAGTCATTATCTGTGTGGCGTTCATATCTTCTTTGTGTAGACAGGTGGATTTTTTCCACATATTCACCTTTCTTTATCGACCACAGAGGGTTAATGAATCAGTGTCTCCCATTTAGAGTTGTTGCCTGCCTTAAATCCAGCACTGCCAGGATAAGCTCCCATTTCCAATGACTTTGCCTTTGGATAAAGGGGTTCTGAAAACTTATTTATACCCTTATCTGAAAAACAATTAAAAACATTTTACAGTCTTTGAATCATGTACATATCCATCCATTATCTATCACACATAACTCACTTCAAAGTAAAGTGAATTGCTATCAGTCCTGCCTGTTTGCTTTACAGCCATCAGTCAATCTACTAAACAAGTGTCTGGGAGATAGGAAGACAACCATTGCAAACACGGGGAGGAGAAAACTCCTCACATACAGTGACTGGTGCAGGATTTGAACCCAGTCACATGTTGCTTTATCGCAGCAGTACTAACCACTGCCCTCCACTCAATGTCCATACCATCAATTTACCAATAAAGTTTAAGCAGTCACTGTATGCAGTTTGGAAATTCATCCTTGGTCTTCATGTACTACAGTCTTCCTCAAAAAAATTAAAGGAACACTTTGAAAACACATTAGATCTCAATGGGAAACAAATCATGCTGGATATTTATACTGGGTAATGTGTTAAGAATGAAAGGATGCCACATCGTTTGATGGAAATGAAAATTATCAATCTACAGAGGGCTGAATTCAAAGACACCCCGAAAATCAAAGTGAAAAAATGATGCAGCAGGCTAGTCCATTTTGCCGAAACTTCATTGCAGCAATTTAAAATTGTACTCAGTAGTTTGTATGGCCCCCAAGTGTTTGTATGCATATCTGACAATGTCGGGGCATGATCCTAATGAGAGAATGGATGGTGTCCTGGGGGATCTCCTCCCAGATCTGGACCAGGGCATCACTGAGCTTCTGGACAGTCTGAGGTGCAACCTGGCGGCATCGGATGGACCGAAACATAATGTCCCAGAGGTGTTCTATTGGATTTAGGTCAGGTGAGCGTGGGGGCCAGTCAATGGTATCAATTCCTTCATCCTCCAGGAACTGCCTGCATACTCTTGCCACATGAGGCTGAGTATTGTCGTGCACCTGCAGGCACCCAGGACCCACTGCACCAGCATAGGATCTGACGATGGGTCCAAGAATTTCATCCTGATACCTAATGGCAGTCAAGGTGCTGTTGTCTAGCCTGTAGAGGTCTGTGCATCCCTCCATGGATATGCCTCCCCAGACCATCACTGAACCACCACCAACGATGTTACAGGCAGCATAATGTTCTCCATGGCTTCTCTAGACCCTTTCACGTCTGTCACATGTGCTCAGGATGAACCTGCTCTCATATGTGAAAAGCACAGGATGCCAGTGGTGGACCTGACAATTCTGGTATTATACGACAAATGCCAATCGAGCCGGACATTGAGCACACTAGAGGAATGTTGAACCCTCAGGCCACCCCCATGAAGTCTGTTTCTTATTGTTTGGTCAGAGACATTCACACCAGTGGCCTGCCAGCTGGAGGTCATTTTGTAGGGCTCTGACAGTGCTCATCCTATTCCTCCTTGCCCAAGGAGCAGATACTGGTCCTGCTGATGGGTTAAGGACCTTCTACGACCCTGTCCAGCTCTCCTAGAGTAACTGCCTGTCTCCTGGAATCTTCTCCATGCCACTGAGACTGTGCTGGGAGACACAGCAGACCTTCTGGCAATGGCACGTATTGATGTGCCATCCTGGAGAAGTTGGACTACCTGTCAGAGACCTCCAGCTGTTAAACCATTCCTGTTTTGGGGGTCGTCTCATTGTTGCCCCTCGAGTGCACATATTGTTAATTTCATTAACATCAAAGCAGCTGAAACTGATTAACAACTCCCTCTGCTACTTAACTGACCAGATCAATAGCCCAGAAGTTTCACTGACTTGATGCTGTACTCTGATTAAAAAGTGTTCCTTTAATTTTTTAATTTTTTTGAGCAGTTTATTATTAATTTAATACAGTACAGTTAGTGTGTGTTTACTTGGTGTGTTTGTGATGAGTGAAACAAGCAAGGTTCAATTTACATATAGTATCACAAAACTGACACTAAAATTTATTTTGCTTGTGATTCTGCAATTGTGAAACACAAAACTCACTAAAAAGATTCTTTTAGGTTTTTAGACTATTTTTGGGGGGTGGAAATCAAGGAATACCGCTCACTGAAGCCTTGTTCATACTTCCATGTTTACCTGCATTTTTTTTCACAGCTATGTTATGTGCGTAATCCTTAGCAGTCAGTAAAATCAATTCTATTTATGCCTCTCGTTCACATCACCACAGAAGATCACAGTGCTTTTTAAAAAATGTTGACCTGTTTCATGCTTTTCACACAAAGACACCTCAAAACACACCATTGTGTACACTACAATGTTTTCTCCATAGGGAAGCTCACTACATCGAAAGCCATAACCCCATTAACTAGCAACCAAGTTTTCCTGTTTCTTGATATGATAGGAAATGAGTTTGGTGATATTTTTTTTTATCTTTCAGTAGAAATCTTCATTTAAATACTCATTGACAGGCACACACATCAGGAATTAACACATGAAAACACTTTCAGACAAGGACCAACCATCTTTCTTTCTGTGTAAACAGCACAACATTTTCTAAAATCAAAACACTATTTGTGCTGTAAATATTTTCATGAAGTGAAATGTTGACTTTCCCTGCAAATTCAATTTTGTGCAAATTGTTTTAGTTGCTACTAATGCTAGGATTAAAAAGCACTACTGAGGGTGGTGAAGATGGCACAAAGTAACAATGGAACACATTCCCTTATGTTTAGGATATACATATCACAGGACAACAGAGAGGCAAATGGTATTCAGTCATCCTGTAAAGTCCCTTTATCCCCTCTCTTTTGAAGTAAATGGTATGGGATCATGGGAACTCGTAGGATAAGATTAAAGGATAGTTTAGATATACAGGTCCTAATGCTACTCGACAGCCATTCATATAGACAATTGCATGAATACTTGTATATACGTATCACCTAATGCTGATATTAATGTTTGATATTGTATGTATCGTCTGTGTTTGCATTGCTTGTCTGTTGTTTGTATTGTCTCCAATCTCCAAGTTTCATGAAAGTAAGAAACTGAATATACTGTGTATACAGGAAAATACATTTAAACTTGAACTTGGCTGTTAGTGAGTGGGTCCTATGATGTGCTGCCACCCATTGATTGACATTAGGATAGGTTCCAGATCCACATGATTGTGTTCTTTGTAAAAAGGTATAGAAAATACAGTAAATGAAATAAGAATAAATCAACATTTTATACACAGGATTTCAATTAAGTATGTGTTTTTTAAACACACATATAGCTGTTAAAGAAAACTGTTGGGTCAGCTATTCATTTTCAAAACCACTTATCCTGATGAGACTGACTGTGACAAAATGTCTGAGCCAAGTAGACCAGATTACCTTTTCCATTCCATCCATCCATCCATTTTCCATCCCACTGAATCCGAACACAGGGTCACGGGGGTCTGCCGGAGCCAATCCCAGCCAACACAGGGCACAAGGCAGGGAACCAATCCTGGGCAGGGTGCCAATCCACCGCAGGACACACACAAACACACCCACACACCAAGCACACACTAGGGTCAATTTAGAATCACCAATCCACCTAACATGCATGTCTTTGGACTGTGGGAGGAAACCGGAATGCCCGGAGGAAACCCATGCAGACACGGGGAGAACATTACCTTTTCCTCAGCAACATAAACTAATCTTCCATGGAGCATTGTCATGCATTCTCAGGCCAGTTGTGAAAATCCCCTGCAATGGATTGGGTTGTATCCCAGTCAGTGTTGAACAGGGATCCTTACCAGGCTGCGAGGTCAGTGTAATGGAAGGACTGCGGGGCATGTTGTCTCGTAAATATTTTCACTCCAAATACTCTAGATGGCAGCATCTCTGGACTTTGGTATCCATTTAGATACCCACTAGGGTTGCTGGGAAGTGGAGTCCTGGAGTACAGCCCTGTTAGGTTAGATGGGTGCCACCAGAGAGTTCTGCAGGGGTTTACAACCCGGTTTCGTTGGACATTTCCTAGTACCATAATTACTCCCGGGTCTAAAATAAAACATGCCACTCTGTCTCACCTTGTTGAGTCAGCATTAGGAGGCAGATTGCGACATTCATCAGCAGGATGTAAGGAGAAAGTAATCTGTGCTTATGCTTGTGTATTTTGGCTGGTACTTAATTGGAGAAGTGTTGATGGCAAATAAAAACAAACACGGAATTGTGTTGGGTAACACTGTGTGTGTGTGTGTGGTGCCCCCTTGTGGTTAGACTCCTCTGAGGATTAGGTCAGATTTGGTAGAGGGCATAGGTGTCCTTGGGATCCTTTGGAACTATGATGTGTCAACGTAGACAAACAGATCACAGTAAGTGGCCAGAAACAAATTGTAATCTGGCACCCATGAGAATTCCAACAAGAAATTGAAGAAACTCACTGGAAAAACAAAACACTGGAACCTACCACTGTAGGGTATTGTGTCCAAAAACCCCATATAACCCAACCAGAGTACATGTGTCAATGCAGGTTTTCCTGGGCTACTTTGGTTTCATCTCACATCCTAAACATCCAGTAAAGTGTCCACCCAGGAATGGTCCTTAATCTGTGCCTGATTGTCCTGGGATGGACCCTAACACTCTCAGACCTGATGATGGAATGGAATGACAACTGATTGACTGTTCAGTTGATTGAAGGATCACCATCTGCTGAAACCACAAACACCCTTAGAGACGGTACATTTTGCCTGAAGATTTAAAGCTACCATTCGAACTTGCAGCTCTGAAGTTGCTTGCAGAATACAAATGTTAACATGCATGTACAATTAAGTACATAAAATTTTACATATGGAAGCACAGCCTGAAAAAACCAACATGATAAAGGACCAGTTGGCAGCAGAACCACAATTACAACAACATTGACCAAAAATTTCTTTAAAAGGCTCCAACTGAAAGAAGACACAAACAGTGCATTAGTCATAACAGTGTCAGCACCTTATTAATTTAAGCTGGCCTGACCAGTTTGAATTTGGTGCCTGTAGACTTTCTGGCAGGCGTGTGGGCTAAGCATCCCGGTTGACTCATGCATGTGGGCAGGAGTTTAGGTTTCCTTTATCTTCCAGTACACTGACTTAATCCTGCACCCCACTGTGAGAAAACGAAGCACACTATGCATACTGGTATTAGATCTCTCTGTCTTAGTACTCTGCATTGCAAGAGTGAGAGGCAGGATTTAGTGATTTAATTAGAAGAAAAATACAAAATTTGGATTGGCTTTAGGGCATCATACACAAACCTAAAAGCTACTCTTCACTAAAGAAAAGGAGTACAACAAAAAGTAACTTAAAATATTGTAACTGTTTGCTGACCTGCAAAATTATGGTGCTGCTGCCTTAAGGAATTCCTCACTCCGTCCTTGTGTGTGTGGAGTTTACACATTCTCCCTGTGCCTGCGTGGGTGTAATTTGGTGACTCTAAATTGGTCCCATGTGGGTGTATATGTGAGTGGACCCTGCAATGTGTCTTGGTGATATAGTCTGACTAGAAAACAACTACTATACTGATCAATGCAACACTCTAATCTGTTAGCTCAGTTGCTTTTTAATACATATGTGGTTAGCTTATGTATCTACATTTTAGCAATACACTGTAGTTCAGTACATAAATACATCCTGCTAAATGAGTCCACAAGCCGGAGAAACTTTTCTGGCAGCTATATGAACCTTGTAAAAGTGGGCCTAAAGAAGGTTAATAAGTGAAACAGGTGCAATAATGGCAACCACATGTTGATGGTCAAAGTATGTTCTAAAATGATAAGAACAGGGCCTAATCTATACATGAAATTGGTCAGAGAAAAGTGTGAATGGCTAGACTTGGAACAAAAAATTGTCACGAGAGTACAGAAGACCGTCACAACCTTGCAATATGCAGATTGAAGATACCCTCCAGGCCTGGAGAATGACTACGACTCACATAAAGATGAGTATGTAATCATCAAAGACCCCACTGGAGAAATATAAGACAACTGTCCTATTCAAAGGCTTCCTCTAGCTGGTAATTATATATATACTAGGGGGCTCCGCCCCCTGCTCGCTTCGCTTGCCAACCCCCGGTGTTGGGTAACCCGAAATACATTAATGTATGTATGCAATATGTGCCTGCTTTGCTTGCGGCATTTTAGATGCGCACTGTAGGCGCCTGCATTCATTGATTATATCCAGGTGGGCTCGTGTGTGTATCTCCATCAGTTGTGGTCTTTCGTTTTGAACCAGTGCCTGCTTTGCTTCCGCAGTTTCTGACGCGTGTTGTAGGCGTCTATGTACATTGTATTTGTTCATGCGGAGCTATTTGTTTTTGGAGCCGAGACAGTTTTGCTTCGAAGGTTTCAGACGCGCGTTGTAGGTGCCCACGTTTAATGATTTTATCTATGCAGGCTCGTTTTTGTAGCTCCGTTAGTTGAGCTGTATCGTTTTGGAGCCGTGACCGTGACCATTAGTTATCCGTTGTCTACCGTTAGTAAAATGGATAATTGCACTTACTGTTAATACGGAGCGTTTTCTGTGGTTGTACCGTTAATAATGCATCACTGTAATGTGATTCACATATGCTATATGGTTTAGACGTGTGAGGATGCCGTACGTTTAATACGGAGAGTTTGTTTATTCTCATTACCCGGACCATGCTGTGTAGTGTGGACGTTTAGTTCAGAAGCGCGTTGTAGGCGCCTGGGCCTGTCGTACTTTCTCGCGCCTTCTGTACTATCTTTGTGGACCTTTGCAGACGCCGTAGTGTCTTACGTGTGACTCTGGGGTGCAGTGCAGAATCCTCTTTTCTGTGTGGCTGTGTCGTTAGCTATGGGCGCGTTGTTGCTTCATGTCCTATTCAGAAGCACGTTGTAGGCGCCTTTGCCTTTCGTACTTTCCCGCGCCTTCTGTACTATCTTTGTGGACCTGTGGGGCCTCCGTAGCCTCTTCCGTTTGACTCTGGGGTGCAGCGCAGAAGCCTCTTTTTTGTGTGGCTGTGTTGTTAGTTGTTAGCTATGGGCGCGTTGTTGCTTCATTTCTCCTTCACGTTAGTTGAGCTCTTTCATTTTTGGGTCGTGACTCCTTCGTTCGCGGTGGATACGACTTCGCTTGCGGTTTATGAGATGCGCGCTGTAGGCGCCTGCGCAGTATGTCTCATGGTCCCATCGCCGTGTACCTGCATCCATATCCGGTTTATTCTCGGTTAGTAATATGGATATACAGTAGGTATGTATGTATGTATGTATTGTCAAGCTTGGGCAGCTTGGGTCACAGAGTTACACAAGAGAAAGGAATGTGAGTCCTGCTTTCCAGGTTTAAAGCTTTATTCAAAATAGGAAGTTTTACTTCAGCACATAAGCACACAAGATATGAGCAGCGTCGGAAACAATCGTCTTGCTCTAGCTCCCTTCTTCAGATTAACAGAACACAAAGCCTTCTTCCTTGGGCAGGTTTAGTGGCGGAGAAACAATGGATGGGGCAGACACAGTCTAAGAAGAGAGGAAAAGAGAGAGTGTAGGCGCGACATCATATAGGTGCAGCCGAATTTTGAGTCAGTGCTCCACCAAGCATCTGCGTGGGTAGTTATGTCATGTGCGGATACTGTACTGTTTGAGTTTCATAGCGCAGCTCACCGTTTTCTTTGCAATGAACAAAAAAAGTGAGAAATTGTGTCAGTTTTAAATGGGTACATCTAATTTCTCGTTGTCATTCTGTATTTCTGCCTGTATTTCCATTAAAAAAAAAGTTTCATCTAACATCTTATTTTCAAATAAAATATTTTTTTGCAGTTTAAGAAGCTTGGGTCACAGAGTTACATGAAAAACAGGAAGGTGAGTCCATGTTTCCAAGGAAAATACAGGTACTTTATTACTTTATAGAGAAGGCAGGTACAGTCTCAAGACTTCATTCAAAATGGGAGCTGTTATCTCAGTACTTGACTACAAAAGATAGGAACTGTGACATGGCTGAGTGTCCTGCTTTAGCTCTCATCTTCAAGTTAGAAGAACACCAGCAGCTCAGAGAGTGCGAGGAAGAGCAGGTCAAAACCCGGCATTAAATGTTCTAATCGTTGTGTGGCAAGCATGCTATGTGGTAAGCTTGATCTTGTAGAGGACAACCTGTTACTTCTTTGTCCTTAATTTACTGTTTAACAGACGCAGCAGAGCAGCTACAAAGCTGTCCTTGCACCTCTGCTGTTAGATATGGAGAATCGCTGGCAATCCCAGGCACAATAGTATACATATTTTCCCCATATTTGTTATAAAGAAATATTTTTATGGTCCCATGAATTTTGTTACAAAGGGATTCCACCTGTATATTAATACATATATAAATAGTGTATATATATTTTGATATAATTTGGCTGTTTTGACATTGATGAACAGAAGAAGACTCTTTAATGTCAAAATGAAAAAGTGCAAAGTGTTCTAAATGAATTTCATGTATAAACCTTAAAATAACTGATTGCATATGTATTAGTACCCCTTAGTATGGCACACCTAAATCATCACTGGTGCAGCTGATTGGCTTTAGAAGTCCCATAATTAATTCAATGGAGATCGCCAATCTGTAAGCAAGTGGTCTCAATTGGCTGATATATAAATGCTCCTGCATCTGGAAGGTCCAACTTATGGTCAGTCAGTATCGTGGCCTAAACTATATAATGAAGACGAAAAGAATACTCTAAGCAACTCCACAGAAAGGTCATTGAAAAGCAGAAGCCATTGAATGGAGACAAGAAAATATCCAAGTCATTGAATATTCAGTTAAATCAGACAATAAGAAATGGAATGAGTATGGCACAGCTGTAACTCTGCCTAGAGCATACCATCCACAAAAACTGAGTGATTGTGCAGGAAGAAGACTAGTGAAGGAAGCCACCAAGAGACCTATGATAAATCTGAATGAATTTCAAGCTACATGGCTAAGATTGGGGAGTGCCATCTTTATGGGGAGTGGCAACCACAAAGCCATTGTTAAAACCTACAAGACATCTAGGCCAAAGACACATGGGACACTCTGAAGTCAACTGGAAGAAGGTTCTATGGTCTGACTGAGCAATGCAGTATTTGGTGTAAGCCAAACACTATACATTATCATAAACCCACCTCCCAAATTGTGAACCATGGTGGTGTTAGCATCATGCTGTGGGGATGCTTTCCTGCAAGGCTTGTGAGGCTCGAGGGTTAAATGCATGCAGCAAAAAACTTGGAAATCCTGGAGGAAAACCTGATGCATTCTGCAGGACTGGAGATGTTTTTTTCCCAGGAAGAAAATAACCCCACGTATAAAGCCAAAGCTATATAAAAACAACAATATTAATGTCTTGGAGTGGATGAGTCAGTGTCCAGATCTTAGTTCATTTGAGAATTTGTGGCTGGACATGGCAAAGACTGTTCATTCACGATTACCATATAGCCTGACAGAGCTTGAGCAGTTTTATAAAAAAGAATGGGGAAAAATTGAAGGGTCCAGAAGTGCAAAGCTGATAGAGACCTGTGCACACAGACTCAAAAATGTCATGGCTGCTAGGTGCATCTACTAATAACAATAAAATGTGAAAGCTTCAGAGGTGTCGGTACTTTTATAGGCACTGTAAGTATATCATTTCTTTCATAACTAATTCTCTTGCCTTAATAACACTGCTGTGTTTGCTAGAACAAGATGTACTGCATGGTTGTAATATTACTGCAATTCTAAAAGAACACATTCCCAGAGAGTATGCATTCATTGCTGGATACGTAGGCTCTTGAGACAATGGATTGGATTCAAAGAGGTTGAAAATGTTAGTTATAAGTTGTTTTGTTTGACATCTACAGATACCTGGGCTTAAATCCTATGCTTTTAGGATTTTCAATGTATACAAAGGTTTGTTTTGATGGGGGGTTAGTGTCACTGCTATTGCTCACAGCTCGTTGGTTTATACTCCAGTTCAGCCATTGTCTGGGTGGATTTTGTACATTTTCCCCATGTCAGCGGAACCTTTATTGAAGTATTCCAGTTTTAACTTTCATCTTAATGATAACAAGATACTGGGATGGAAATCTTATGTCAGTGATCAATGCGATGCACAGATTGTTCTTGGACATTAAGGAGGTCAGTGGAGATTAGTTTTTGGAGGTTCTATAATCACCAGCAAGTTACTTTTTGAGTTACCTTAGTTTTATTGCCAAGTTAGTTATTATAGTTTCAGTAAAAGCTATAGATGTCTGGTGATTTCCAGCTTGGTATGTCACACCTTTGTAAAGGAATAACCAAGTGAAGCAAACGCTGACCTTGATGCATCTGCATAAATTTCCCAGAGTCACAATGGCCTGATTGTAGATTGGAAAGCTAAAGCAAATTAAGGTCTCAGTTAGTCTATTGTTTACACAACAATGGAAGAATCAGAAATAGACATGCTTATGATAATAAAAAATATCAGAATGTGTTAAAGTAACTACATTATAGGCAAAGTACAAAAGTTGCTGGAAGGGTCTTTTCATGGATTGTCCCATAGGAACAAAGGGGCTGAACTAGGTAAAAAGGTTGGCAAAATGAAAAATAACTCAAAGTTTTACCCCAAGCCCCCTGAAAAAGAAGATTAACCAAAAGTTGTGTAAAACATAATGGAAGAAAGTTATGCTGCCTCATGGATCCAGTATCCTGGTTTCGAATGTCATGCATGGCATTGTCTGTGTGGAATTTGAATGTTTCATGCCTTATATCTAGAGCAATCAGCATAGCCTAATGCTCCCTGTGACTGTGATTTTATTGTGTGTGTATTTTCTCAGATGTGTTGTCTAAGAATATAAAATCTTTCTGCTCACAGTCCTATCACTGCCAGAGAAAACAGTGAGTATGTTTAAGAAAAAGCTAAACTTGTTTCTCAGTATCTGGTAAACTGGTAGACATGATTTTGTTCTGTTATTTTTCAAACTTTTTGTCTTACTAGTACTAGTACCATCAAGCAAAATGGGACTAAACCAGTTATTAGTGGAAATGCTTGTTAGTCCCAAATGGAGTCTTCTCAACAGATTTATAACATTTTAGTTGCATTCTGAATCACTGGCCATATTTCAGGGTAGCTATTGCAATCTCAGAAGCATGCAAACGAAATTTATGATGGTGCTTTAATTTTACACAAGCTGAAGCTAAACAGTGTGCAAAAGCCTTGAGAAAAATCCTGGGAAATCACATTAACAGCTGGTTTAAAAGTAACAAAAATAAGCTACAAGATCCATGTAGGAGGAATCCACATGAAGTCTCAGGAGAAAGCAAGAGCGAATTATAATGTTTCACTGCTCGAAGTTGTAAAAACACCTCCAAAATGGAAATGCCCATCCTTTGTGCTATATTTTTAAGCAGCAAAATGTTGAAAAATGCACAAGTCATGTAAACAGGCAATTGCTTCATTAACAGTGGACTGTACAAATGCCAGCTAACTGACAAATTCTAAACACTTATATGTATTTTTTATTTCACAATTTTCAATAAAAGAACCAATATTGCACTGTGGGACTGAACCTTTATTTGCTTCAATATACAAATTGATATATAAATAATTAGTCTAGAAACAATTTATTAGGACATCAGAGAAAGTGAGGACCAGTGAGGAAAGACTACTAAACTCAGATATTTTAAATTTAAGAAAATAGAGATTAAGAGGTGACACAAAGAAAGTTTTTAAATTATGAAGAGAATTAGTAGAACAGACAGCACAGCCTCCTTTAAAACTACTTCTTTAAAAAGAACAAGGATGAATACCTGGGTTATGTGTTAATGATAATTCTTTAGATTTTAAATAGCGCTTATGCTTACTACTCAAAATGCTTTCCATGCAGGGTGGACCCAGGAAGCAAACCCACAATCTCCTTACTGCAAAGGTTTAATTCAAATTATTAGTGAAAATACACTTGTCATTGCAAAACTGGTGCTGTCTTTTTCGGATTTTTGTTCTTCCCCTCTTTTATGTTTCTTTCATTTGTTAATTGGATTTATTTAGACTCAAACCAAGAGAGTGGAGCCTTCAAATTGTTTTCTTGGCTCAGGTGTGCGGTCAACTTAAAGGATAAGTGAGGTATATTTCAAGTCAAAGTTATTTTTTTCCAGTTGTGACAGACGGCTGGCTGCTCAACCCGGCCGGGATGTCCCGGAAAGGAGAAAGATGGGGGAAAGCGGTTACAGAGGGACAATGCCTCCCCCAGAACGCCAGATGCAGATGCCCCTGCAGCATAGCGGCACCCCAGATTCCCGCAGGGCACCATGGGAGTTGGAGTCCGGTTTCACAGCCCTGCTGGGTGCCGTGGGTGCCACCAGAAAACACTGCAGGAAGGCTTGAGAATTTATATTTCCCGTATAGCACGGAAACACTCATGAGTCATGGGAATGGAACCACAGGAGTACTTCCGGGCTGAAGAAATCCACAAGTCTCCATCGGACCCAGAAGTGCAGACAAATCACGTGGTTAGAAGGACAGAAGCACTTCCAGGTCAAAGACTATTTAAAGGGCTCGTGGAGACTCACCAAGCTGAGCCGGAGTTGAGTGGGAGCAGGACAGAGCTTGGTGGGAGGAGTGGAGGAGAGATTTCTGAACAGTGGTTGTTACTTTGTTTATGTATGGTGGTGGAGGTGCTTTTGGGCACACCATTAAAGATCTTCTTGGTGATTTTACCCTGTATGCAGTGTGTCTGTCTGTTGGGTTGAAAGAGGCAACAGCGTCCTCTAGTGTCCACTCAGTCAAGTTAAACATTAATGTCACCATGGGAAATAGTTTTAACATATTTTTTTAAATTAAAGAAAAATACAACATCTGCTGTTATGGTTGAAAATGGCTTAACGAAGCATTGAGAACTGATTGAGGTCATTTATGTTAGGTAGAATGCCTAGAGGGGGCTGGGCGGTCTCGTGGCCTCAGAACCCCTGCAGATTTTATTTTTTCTCCAGCTGTCTGGAGTTTTTTTTTTGTTTTTTCTGTCCTCCCTGGCCATTGGACCTTACTTTCATTCTATGTTAATTAGTGTTACCTAATTTTAATTCTTATTTGTTTTGTCTTTTTTTCTCTTTCTTCATCATGTAAAGCATTTTGAGCTACATTGTTTGTATGAAAAAGTGCTATATAAATAAATGTTGTTGCTGTATTGATGCGAACAATACAAAAAAGCTTTTAAACTTACCGAATTTGTCTGTTTTCAAGACAAGAATGTTCTTGAGAATTAATCAACATGCAATCTTGAGATTGCAACATATTGCATAATGCTATATTCCTGATATTTTAAAAAATAAATATGTATATTTTTTGAGATTCTGCTATTTTAAAAGAAATCTGTGTTTTTCACCACTTTGAATAAACCTTTCTCTACCTGGGTTGTGATTTCCTCTAGTTCATTTGGTGAATGCTGCCAACTTCCATTTTGGCTGAGAGTGATTTGAGTGCCTAAGGCACAGCCAGCCTAGCCATCTCCCTCAACATAATTTCTAAAGTTTTTAAGGCATGTGTCTCACATAATAAAATTTACTTTATAAATTGTATTGCTTGGTGAAAAATTTAAAAAGAGCAGTTTTTCAAGACAGCACTTTTGATCACGACTGTTGCAGTGATTCTCAGAATCATCAAGTACAACTCTTCTACTGGTAAGTTCAGTGGTTTAAATTATGTTTTTATATATGTATAGATTCTAACCTAGAAGTATCCTATATCAGCTTTTACTTTATTTGCGGAGAAGTGTTTTACTATTTAAATATTAAGGTGAAAGTGCATCAACACCAAAATTTTTGTTGTCCTGATAGGTGTAAACAGTACTAGGCTAAGCTATTAAAGAGTTCTTGATTTTGCATGGCTACATCTATTTTTCACTTTTTTATGATCTTCTGTTGCATGAAATGGTATACTCAGTGTTGTGTATTGAGTTTTCTGTATCCATGAACCTGAATGCTTATGGGTATCACTTTACGTGATTGTTGGATACAGCCTCTCATAGGATATTGGTTTATTGTGCCCTGACTCAAGGTAACATATTTCCCAACATTTATACATACTCATCTCTTTACTCACAGTAATTTGGAATTGCAAATTTGCATGTGCTTCTGGATGTGGGAGGCAACCCAACATTCACTCGGGTTGAACATGCAAACTCAACATAAAAACCGACCAGGCACAAGACTCATGCCAAGGATACCAAATCTGTAAAGCAGCTGTGATTTTGTGTCTCCCTACCAGTGCCATTGTATGCATGGGAATTCTAGTAGGGCTGCAAGGATCTGGGAGAGAAACAGACTTGAACCTGCTCAAGAAACAGAGGAAAATGAAAACAGACGGTGTTGCCTCTGGCCACAAGTTAAGCAGGAGAGAAAAGGCCATTGGAAATGTAAGGAAGGAGCTGTGGAAGACTGGAATGTCAGCAGCAGAATTGGAGGGCAGCCAAGGAAGGAAATAGCCTCCAGTAACAATTGCATTAGGGAGCAAGAAAGCAGCACTGCATTTCACAATGTATTAGCCTATTATTACCATTGTGTGGAACACCATGCCCTCGAACCTTTGGCATGTCCTTGGTAATGGGGCTCCTAGTAGTTCATAACCAAGACAAAATCAGATGTATTTGAGCCAAAGGCAACACAGACTCTTGCAAAGATAAAAAATAATGTCCTTTATAAGACTATTTATTGTGCAAGTGCAGAACGTGTAATGGATACCACAGTTTATATTGCTATATTGTTATGAAATGTAATAAATCCACTAGTATGTGTTTCCGGTCGCTGCTCTGTAGCAGACCTCTCAGTGCATCTCTCCGTGTTTTGTACCTGTTTTTTTGTTCTAAAATCGTGTAAAATTGTTTTCTTTTTATTTTCTTTTTCTTTTTACTAGTCTGCAAGTAGTTATTTCTATAAAATGCTTAACAACATTTGCGAAAGTTTCTTATTTTTGATCGTTATCGCCTTTGGAATCCAACGGGACACTAACGCACTACCTGCGCAGGAAATCCCAGGTGTGTGGCCGGCGCTGTTCATTTACAGCCGGGACGCGTTGCTATCTATGAGACCAGCTACCGGTTACTCCTCGTGTACTATACCGGACAAATTAAAATCTTTGAAACCCAGAAAGCGAGGAAAAAGAGGTGGACTACGTGTACGTCTGAGACGGAGAAGTTTTAAAACACCTTTGCCAACCATCATCATGAGCAACGCACAGTCCTTGCGAAATAAACTGGACGAGCTGAGAGCATCTGCGCGATACCTCCACGAGTACCGTGAAAGCTGTCTGATGTGCTTTACGGAGACCTGGTTTAAGAATACAGACTTGGATACAGCAGTCGAAGTAAATGGATTTGTTTGCGTACGGCAAGACAGAAATCCAGCTTCTGGTAAGCAGACGGGTGGTGGGGTCTGCCTTTACATTAACAAAAGGTGGTGCAGGAATATCACTGAAAAAGAGCGCATCTGCATGCCAAATATTGAATTACTCACCGTCGGACTTCGCCCATACTATCTACCACGGGAGTTTAATCAGTTATTTGTGACAGTCGTTTACATTCCGCCGCATGCTGATGTGGGAGCTGCAGCTGAATCAATTCTTGAAACTGCTCATAAACTAGAAACCAAATCACCTGGTTCTTTTAAGCTTGTGATAGGTGATTTTAATTTATGCAGTCTGGAGTCAGTATTACCAAATTATCATCAATATGTGAATATTAACACTAGAGGGGACAAAACTCTGGACAAGTGCTATGGAAATGTCCCTAATGCCTACATATCGCATCACAGAGCAGCCCTGGGTGCGTCTGACCACGTCGTTGTTCATCTTCTCCCGAAGTACAAACAGAAACTGAAACAAGAAAAACCAGCCATACGAACAACACAAAACTGGTGCAAGGAAAGTGTAGAGGAACTGCAGGAATGCTTCTCCAGTACAAATTGGGATCTGCTGACATCCTCACAGTCACTGAATGAGGCCACCTATACTGTCAGTGAATATATTCAATTCTGTGAGTCTATGATCATTAAGAAAAAATCTGTCAAGGTGTACCCAAACAGTAAGCCATGGATCACTAAAGAGGTTAAAGCATTACTATTGCAAAAGCAACATGCACATCAAGAAAATAAGTTAGAAGATAAGCGAATTTTACAGCAAAGGATTAACAAGTTAATTAAACAAAATAAAAAGATGTATGGGGAAAAAATCAAGAGGTGGTTCAATGATAACAATCCAAAGCAGGTCTGGAAGGGACTAAAAACAATTACAGGACTGGGCCCTAAAATGAATGTGGATTTTCCAGCTGACAAAGACCACAAGCTTTTAGCTGATGAACTGAATAACTTTTATGCCAGATTTGAAAAAAGTGATTTCAGCACCCAAAATACAGAAATAAAGGAGATGCTTTATAAAAACACCAGGTATTCTGCTGTGATTGGTTTCAGTTTAACTGAAGTGGAAAAAGGCTTGCGGAAGGCCAAAACAAACAGTGCAGTGGGACCAGAGGGCATATCAGGCCGGCTCTTAAAGTCTTGCTCTAAGCAGCTCTCCCCAGTTTTTCATTTGCTTTTTAACTGGTCTCTGACCTGTGGTATTGTACCAAATCTGTGGAAACAATCAATCATCACCCCTGTATCTAAGGTTTCTAGGCCAAGCTGTTTAAATGATTACAGACCAGTGGCACTTACATCTATTCCAATGAAATGCTTTGAACACTTGGTGAAAAACATTTTAATGACAGAGACAAAGTCTTTTCAAGACAACAATCAATTTGCTTATTGTGCAAACAGAAGTGTGGAAGATGCTCTGCTTGTTATCTTACATCAAATCTATACCTTTCTTGATCAGCCTGGTTCATATGTCAGAGCACTATTTTTGGATTTTTCTTCAGCGTTCAATACTATACAGCCTCATATACTGACTGGGAAATTAAACAGTATGAATGTAAACCCATTTATCACACTATGGATTCAGAACTTTCTTTTAAATCGTTCACAGACAGTTAAAGTTCAGGACACTTTTTCAAAAGCTCTTCATTCAAACACAGGAAGTCCACAAGGGTGTGTCTTATCACCATTACTGTTTACTCTGTACACAAGTGACCTGAGACAGAACAATGACCACTGCTCCATTATTAAGTATGCGGATGACACCATGATCATAGGATGCATATCTGGGGAGGATGAAAGCTAAATCAAGTGGACTGTATGGTAATCTGGTGCAATAAAAACTCTCTCAGTCTGAATGTAACAAAGACCAAAGAAATGATATTTGATTTTAAGAGACAGAAATCTGTATGTTCACCTATTGTAGTTCTGGGAGAGGAGGTAGAAATAGTGAATGAATATAAATACTTAGGAACTTACTTAGATAACAATCTTAACTGGAATACAAATACAAAAAAATGATTTTCTAAGTGCAACCAGCGCTTATTTCTCCTCCATAAACTCAAACTATTTAAAGTAGACAAGGACCTCATGTTGTCCTTCTATCGTAGTATGATCCAGTCCATGATCACTTTCAGTTTCATTGCCTGGTTTAATAGTCTGACAAACCAAAACTCAAAAAAGCTCCAGCAGATTACGAAGTATGCAGCTTATTGGGGCTGATGTAGATGATTTGACTAGTGTGTGTCAGAGGGCAATGCTAAAGAAACTGGAAATCATCTCAACTGATGACAGACATCCATTACATGTAGAACTAAACTTCAGTAAATCAGGAAGGATAGTTGCTTTGAAAACCCACACAAATCGCTCCAGAAACTCCTTTCTTCCTAGTGCCATACGACTTTTCAATAAGAAATATCGGAGATAATGTTTAAGGTTTTGATATATATCCTGTTACCTTTTTTTTTTTTTTTTTTTTTTTTGGTATAGATATGTTTTATCTAACTGCCTTACCTTAACCTTTCTTATTTCTATTTGTATGTTTTATTTCATTCTGTCTGTTACTTGTTATTAGATGCAACTGAGAAGGCAAATTTCATGTTTTCCTGTGTAAACATGACTAAATAAAGAAACCTAAACCTAGTAAAGAAGTGGTGTTAGATTTACCTGATTTACATAAAATAATTTCTCAAACGAAACCCTCCACCTGCGTCCTTGACCCAATACCAACAAATTTTTTCAAAGAAGTATCGGGCGTGCTAATTGATAATGTTCTTGACATAATAAATTCGTCATTAGATATGGGGGTCTTCCCAGACTGTCTTAAGACTGCTGTAGTTAAACCCTACTTAAGAAAAATAATCTCGACCCCTCTGCTCTTGAAAATTTTAGACCCATCTCTAACCTGCCTTTCTTAAGTAAAATTCTAGAGAAGGCAGTCATTATGCAGTTAAATGAGCACCTCAATAAACATGCTATTCTTGATAAATTTCACTCAGGTTTTAGAACAAATCACAACACAGAAACAGCACTCGTTAAAGTAGTAAATGATTTGCGGGTAAATGCAGACAGAGGTCATTTATCTGTTCTCATCCTCTTAGATCTGAGTGCCGCATTTGACACCATTGATCATAATATTGTTAGAAATCGCCTTAGTCAATGGGTGGGCCTCTCAGGCAGCGTCTTAAATTGGTTTGCATTCTACCTGGCAGGGAGAAAATTCTTTGTTAGTTGTGGTAATTACAGCTCAAAGACACATAATATCCTATATGGTGTTCCACAAGGCTCTATCCTGGGTCCGCTGCTCTTCTCAATCTACATGCTTCCATTAGGTCAGATTATCTTAGGGCACAATGTGAGCTACCACAGCTATGCTGATGACACACAGCTGTATTTATCAATAGCACCTGATGACCCCGATTCTCTTGATTCACTAACACAATGTCTAACTTGTATCTCAGAATGGATGAATAGTAACTTTCTCAAGTTAAATAAAGAAAAAACTGAAATCTTAGTAATTGGCAATAATGGATACAATGAGGCTATTAGAAATAAACTGGATGCAATAGGATTAAAAGTCAAAACGGAGGTAAAAAGCTTAGGGGTAACTGTTGACTGTAATCTACATTTTAAATCGCATATTAATCAGATCACTAGGACAGCATTTTTTCACTTAAGAAACATAGCAAAAGTTAGACCTCTTATATCATTGAAAGATGCTGAGAAATTAGTTCACGCATTTGTTTTCAGTCAACTAGATTACTGTAACGCACTCCTCTCAGGACTACCCAAAAAAGACATAAATCGTTTGCAACTAGTGCAGAATGCAGTTGCTAGAATCCTAACCAGAAAAAGAAAATCTGATGTCACTACACTGGTTACCTGTGTCATTCAGGATTGACTTTAAAATTGTGCTCATGGTTTATAAAGCCTTAAATAATCTCGCCCCATCTTATATATTGGAATGTCTGATGTCTTATATTCCAAATTGTAACCTCAGATCCTCAACTGAGTGTCTCCTTAGAATTCCAAGAGCAAAACTTAAAAGAAGTGGTGAGGCGGCCTTCTGCTGTTATGCACCTAAAATCTGGAATAGCCTGCCAATAGGAATTCGCCAGGCTAATACAGTGGAGCACTTTAAAAAACTGCTGAAAACACATTACTTTAACATGGCCTTCTCATAACTTCACTGTAATTTAAATCCTGATACTCTGTATATCCAATTCATTATAATAACTATTCATGGTGGCTCTAAAATCTGTACTAACCCCTACTCTCTCTTCTGTTTCCTTTTCCGGTGTCCTTTTGGTGGTGGCGCTCAAAGCACCATGATGTTCCAACAACGATGGATGGATTAAAAGCCAAAAGTCTGTATGACCATCAGCATCAAGTGACTCCGTGAGAACCCTAACTACAAAGAGGACTATTTCATTAATGTTAGGTAGAATGCCCAGAGGGGACTGGGCGGTCTTGTGGCCTGGAACCCCTGCAGATTTTATTTTTTTCTCCAGTCGTCTGGAGTTTTTTTTTGTTTTTTCTGTCCACCCTGGCCATCGGACCTTACTCCTTTTCCATGTTAACTAATGTTGTCTTATTTTAATTTCTTATTTTGTCTTTTATTTTTCTTTTCTTCATTATGTAAAGCACTTTGAGCTACTTTTTCTATGAAAATGTGCTATATAAATAAATGTTGTTGTTGTTGTTGTGTTGAGAAGTAAATCATGAAATCCTAGCAGCTCAATCTGTGTATTTTGCCTTACATACCAAGTAAAGGAGAAATGGCTATGCTATAATTAAATAGTGTATTTCTATTTCACATATATGTGCCAGGTAGTAGGAATCTGAACATAAAATGAGAAAAAGTACCGGAAATGAAGTGAATATTTTAAAAATCACTTTAATATGAGGGGACCTTTGCCAAAATTCTCCACACCCAGAATAAATGCTAACTAGCCGACACCCGCCGTAGCATATGGCGGTGTAAGAATAGGAACGGAAAACAGTGAGAAAGGAATTCAGAAATCAAGAAGAAGTAAATACTTCTTGAAAGACGGAGTTGTGAATAGGTGTTCAGGTGGAGACGACAGATAATGAGTCAAAAGATCTAGCCCTAGAAAAAGCCACGTACAACTGACCGTGGCTGAAGACTGGTTGTTGTAAATTAACATAAATCTTTGCAAACGTTTGTCCTTGGGACTTGTTGATAGTCATGGAGGAGAGTCTGAGTGGGAATTGTGTGCGTTTAAATTTAAAAGAGAGATTGGTGTCAGAAGGAAGGGGAAAGATTCTGGGAATAAAGATTGTTTCAGAATTTTGGATAGCGATCAGTTTGCACTCAATAATATTTGTATGTATTCGGGTAACGATGAGCTTTGCTCCATTGCAAAGACCTTTTGATGGCATAATATTTCAGAGGAGCATAACTACAGCTCCCAGCTTCAGATGAAGGATATGGGGAGGCATGCCAGTTGGTGTGAGGGTGTGTAAAACCTCCTGTGGGTATGTTAGTTGATCATTAGGATCATCACTGACTACTGTATCTACACTCTTGAAGGTCACTTTTTCACCCTGTATAAGATCAAGAACTTTGTTGTTAATATGTAGAGAATCGTTGTTTGTGACGTTCAGTATTGGTCTTGTAGCAAGTTCTTGGGGAGTCACAGTTGAGAAATTAATATCACCGTAAAGTTGAGCAACTGGGTCTTGTTGTTGTGGTAAACATTGAGAAGGTAGTTCTGCCGTGTCTCTAGTTTTACCTTTCCGAACTTGAAGAAGCCATTGAATAAATAGAGTTTCACTTTTGAGAACTCTCATATTTTTTGTGAGTTTTAGGACTTTCATTTCATTCCACAGCCTGTGTTTGTTGATGGAAAAGGAAACGGTGAGGGCTCGAGAACCGCGGAAGATAACAGGAAGTATTTGGCGGATATTAGGGATACTGTCATTCATTTTATAACAAAGGTTTAGGAAACAACTGTCATAGTATAACGAAAATTGCAAGGAGTGAAACGAATAGCAAGGAGCGAAACCAATACCAATGGTCGACAGAGTACCTTCCTGTAGCAGGCTACGGAAAAGACTCCCAGGCACACACATGGCTGAAGTGAAAGGTCACGCGGTCAGGCTAGATATAGGATGGTGACGTGATACCAATGGGGTCATGAGAGAGGAGCGGGAAACGCGGTAGTCCGAAGGAGGAGTAGGAATCGAGAAAAGCGGTGTGGGGGTGTATGGGAGGCCTCAGGCGGCTTGGGGAAGGGTTTCGAAGAGGACTAATAGGAATCGAGAAATACCGTATTGGCTGTGTGTGGGCAGGACCGGTTCTGAAGAGGAGCCACAGGCAGCGTGGGGAAGGGTTTGGAACAGGACGAATAGGAATCAAGAAATGCCGTGTCGACTGCGCGTGGGTGGGACCGCATTTGAAGAGGAAGCAGGACGAACCAGAAGAGAAATATATATATATAAGAGATAATTTCAAACACAATGTGACAAAAAACCTACCCGGTTCAATGCTTGCATGAACTGGCTGTGGGGTATCTGTTGGTGAAGAAAGATTCACTGATCTTGGCTTTGCTGACAACGCTGTAATCTTCACTGAATCAATGGAGGCTCTGATCGGGCTCTTAGTGAGAAATTTGAGTGTCTGGGCTTGTGAGTGTCCTGGATAAAAACCAAGATTCAGGCTTTTAATGACCTCTTGGGCACAGTGATCAGCAGTGTGTCTGTCTGCTGAGAGAGTGTCGTCCTTGTCAAGAGGTTCACTTACCTTGTCAGTGACATTCATGCCTCTGGAGACTCTTCCTATGAAGTCAGTAGATGGATTGGAAGCATATTGGGGGTCTTTGCAAAAAGACGAAGGTCCAAGTCTTTGGAGTCTGGTGCTTCCTGGTTTTCTATATGGATGTGAGACATGGACATGACCTGAGATGAAGACTGGACTTCTTTGGTACTGTGTTTCTTTGGAGAATCCTTGGGTACTGCTGGTTTGACTTTGCTCACGGAATGAGGCACACATTACCTGCATTGTGAGGGAGCATCAGTTACGGCACTACGACCATGTAGCATGATTCCCCAAGGGTGATCCAGCTTGCACAATCCTGAAGACCCAAGCAACTGGAACAGGCCAAAGAGACTCCCACGTTATAAATGGCTGTGGCAGATAGATGGTCATTTCTGGAGGATGGAATTGGACTGCATGTCTGCCTGGGGGGCTGCCAACCGGGATCCCAACGTGTTTCATCATGTGGTGGGCACATGCTGTACCAGTGCGCACCCCCCAACCTGACTTGATCTGATTTCAAACAGATAACTAATGGACTTTTGATTGTAAAAAATACACAAGAGAGGGATGAACACAGAGAGAACAAAAATCATACACAGTTAAAAAGTGTGTCATGTGTGGTGATTCACTTATCTGCCTTCCTTTTCAATATCAAAAAAAGACTTGTCTGTCACCACTTGTTTCTCTCTGCCAGTGCTGGCCTCTCTTCCTCCCACCTGTAAGCGTCTGTTCCAACTTATTAAGCATACAGACTGAGGCACATTTCAACCAAAACTAAGCCCAGAATCACTTCCACATTCAAGGGTTGGTTTTTAAAGTCCCTCAGTGCCACAGTGGACACTAGTAACTACCAAGACCACCGTGTTCTTTAAACTTCATTAACTTTAAAGGAACAGATCCTTCCACACTAGGTCTATGTGCTGCATACTAAAACAGTGGAGAGAAGCAACTAGTCTTCTGCCAGTCCTTAATGTTAAGAGAGTAACATAGGCCCACATCTCTTGTTCTGCAACCATACACTGCCCTCTAATAGCCACAAGATATTCTGACTTCTTAGGAATTCTATGTGGCAGCTCTCTCAGTTTAGCCAAATGGATAGTCATTTCTCTCAGGCTGCATTTGTCTTTCTTTAGGCCATCTTCTTGTTAGGTGTTTGTGTTGATTTTAAATGTAGTGGTAATTATTCTTTTGCCTTTTATTCTATTGGAGTTCTCTTTGTAATGTTGATTTATTAAAAGTGGTCCATTAGGACTTTTATGGGAAATAAGACAGTTGCAGCAGCTACTGTACATACTGTAGTTATAAGCAACTTAAACATATTTCTTTAGACACTTGCCATGTTAAGCACACTTTTCATAGATAGTACATGATCTCAGTGTTTTGTGGCAAATGTCTACCCCATGATGATTAATCAAGTCAAGACAAGCAAAAATACAAGATCTAGTTTGATGGATTAAGTGGTTCATAAATCACAGCAAATCACTCTGTCAAATGACTGTCTTTATCAATATTAATAGAAAGTCATTACAGATGGGCAGGCCATCTGCCAGATCAATCAAAAGGCCGAATTTCTGCTATCAGATCCCAGCTCCTACACTCCTGAAAAATTTATAACAGTTATGAAGTAAAGGTTCATGCTATATTCTACTAGAATGTGACCTTATAATGGCATATGTCTCAACTAGGTATGCTTGTGTGATGCAGGAAAGAAAAAGTAATAAACCAAAGCTTCAAAGTACACAAAATTCTAAAAGATTGTCCATTGACAACTATATATCTCTCTATTATAAAAGAAAATCTAGAGACAAGACTTTTGACAAGAGATTTTTTCAAGTTCCGCGAGACAAGACTATTGCCAAGAGATTTTTTCAAGTTCTGCCCAACTCTCAACCATTTCTGGTTAACTGCCCATGCCCACAGTCCTCTCACCTCTCATTTGTGTGAATGCTTTTGTCAGGCACAGATCCTGCACTCTCAGTTAGTATAATTTTTTACATTTTCCTCACTTTATGTTTCCAATAAAAGAAGACTTATTATGTCCAAATCTTATTGAAGAATTTCATCCTGAAGGGTTATCAACAGAAGAAATGAGTACATGGGCAATCCTAGCACCAAGAAACGATGAAGTCAAATGAATTAATGCGAGAACTATCGATCGGTTACACAGCAAATTGGTTAAATGCGTTTCAATAGACTATGCTGAAACAGTTGGTGGTGATGTTGCGGAAAATGAAAACATCAACTTACCACGGGTACGGGGCTTGGAAGCCCAACCCTGTAGGGGCCCGTGGTCACCGCCAGGGGGCGTCCCCCTGCCTGAAGGACCCTGGACCCCAGTACTTCCGCCACACCAGGAAGTGCTGGGGGGAAGAGGAGAGGGAACACCCGGAGTGCTTCCGGGAGGACAGCCGGCATTTCCGCCATCCGGGTATGGATAAAAGGGGCCGCCTCCCTTCATTCGAGGCTGGAGTCGGGTGGAAGCAGGACAAGGTGTTAGAAAGAGAGAAGGAGGCGGTCCGAAGAGGCAGAGTGGTTGGCCTGGACTTTGGGGAAGATTGGGGTTTGTGGCACAATAATTGTAAATAGTAGTGTAAATAAACGTGTGTTGGGTGACATGAGCGTGTCTGCCTGTCTGTGTCCGGGCCAGTCTCCACACTGTTTAAATTGTACATCCGCTTCCCCATATGTGAGTAACAGATCCGCGAAGTGGCTAGCACGTAGTGCCCACCCGGGGGTTGGCAAGTGAAGCGAGCAGGGGGCAGAGCCCCGTAGTTGTTAAAAACAAAAACAAAAAGCTGATGGCTAGATACTGGCATCAGTTAATCAACTTCACTACATTCAGTTCAGAGTTGTGGAGACAGAAGCCCATCCTGAACTGCATCAGGTTACAAAGCAGGAGGCAACACATATGGCATACTCATGCATGTACCAACACTGGCTCTTTTTTGAAGCCAGTTTACAGCTCTCAGTTAACTACAATTTCAATTTTCAGTTATTTTCTTATTAAGCAGTCCGGAATGAAGGAGAAAAGTCTCCATAGCCTCACTAGTAAATATTAGCAGGCAAGCCACAGGGTCCAAGGAAGGTACTGGTCAAAATTGGTAAGATTTTAAGTTATTTTATTATTCAACCTAAGTGTGAAGGCAATTGCAACAGCTGCATTGTATCCATAAAAGGAAAATGTCCTTCAAAAACAAAATCCAAAACCGAGAAAATATCAGACATTCATGACATCTAAAGATAAGGCACAGTCAACTAGGAAATTTAAAAAAAAATATGAATGAATGTCACCCTGTTGCACCCCAGCAGCACTAAATTTAAAGTGGAATAACTTGAGAGGAAACCAATAATTACAATAAATAAGGCTTTAACAAATACACATCCACAGAGAAGTTAGTTCTGTGGCCGCAGCTCAGTTGTGCACAACGATCCCCAAACAGAAACACTGTAATTTTTTTTCTTTCTTTGAACTTTCCTCGTACTGTTTTTTTTTTTGTTTTGCCTTTTTTGTTTCCTGCAGTTTTCAGTGATACCTTTTACTTATTGCTCATCCACATTTGAAAAACATCCATTGGAATTTAACTCATTGTCAGCCTCCTATAGAAATGGCAGACATGGAAAAACGATAACAGTTCATATTAGAAAAAAAAAAGACGTTGCCAGTGAATTCAGAATTTCGCCATCGACACTGTCAACTTTCTTGAAAGAAAAAAAAAGCAGAAAAATCTCGGGTTGCAAATATATGTGAACTGCTGCATTTGAAGACCACGAAAAAGCCATTTTTTTGTGGTTCAGTGATGCTTGTTCAAGAAACATTCCCATTAATGCGTCACTCATTCAAGAAAATGTGAGGTTTGTAAACTCTCTCGGGACCTCCCACAACTAGACAGCAAGCCGAAGAGCATCCCGAAGTGAGATCTCCACGTCTGTACAGGGCAATAGCAGGCTCACAGATATGCTGTGTCTCTCCGCCAAAGTAAACAGAAAAGACCTCGATGGGTGATGCAAGTTTAGGAGCACGTAAATTGTAAATGCAGATACTATAACAGGATTACTATAACAGATCACGCTACAATAAATAACTGTGCCGTTCCTGTTTCAAGCTGAATAAAGCTGGTTTTGCTAAAGTACTGAGACTAAGTCTCGTGTTTTGGGGTGCAAGACAGGGACTTATAGCACGACCCCGATCTTTTATGATTTGCTTCTGTGGCTCTTCACTGCAGCAATGTGAGCCTCCTATTGCCCTGCCCCAGCAACGGACAAACAATCTTCCACAGACGCTGCAATCGCACTTCAGGATGCACTTCAGCGTGTCGTTCCCATTGGGTGGGGAGTGGGGGCATCTCAAAAGTGTTCAGAAACCACACAATATGAAGAAGAAGAAAGGATGATTTGGCTCCTGACTGATAACTGTGCTGCCCACAACATGCTTCCACATTCAGATAATGTTCGCTTTGAATACCTCCCACCCAATTGCATGGCAGTGCTTCAGCCATTGGATTTGGGCATCATTCGCACCCTGAAAGTGTATTATCATAAGGAAATGCTGAGAAAAATTCTCGTCAGCACAACTTGTAGGCAGGAGGAGATTAAAAGTAACGCGAAAGAAGCTATTGAAATGTTTGCAAACGCCTGGATACCAGTTAAAGAAAGCACTATAGTAACAAATACAGAATCTCATTACAACTAAATATTCGTTACAACGAAATATTTTTTGGGTCCCTGGGAGTTCGTTATAACGGAATTTTACCTGTATATTATATCAGTTAGCCTCATGTTGGAATAGGCTACTTGAAAAATGAACTTCTGGTTAAAATCACTAACTTCCCTCATCTGTAACCTCAACTTTAGTGAGTGGTCGATTCCTCACATAATATCTAAATGTGTACCCTACCCATCTACAAACTTCTTTTCTTTTTCTCATCTTTTTCTTTGTCTGTACCTCCCTTTCTCCTTTTCATATGCCCTTTTTCACAACCTTTGACCTGCCCTATCATTTACTACAATTACTAACTGAATTTGGTTCCATTATTTAGTTTTATTGTTGCAATTCAGATGTAGCTGATTCTGCAGTGCCACACCAGTGCACTATATAATTGTAAGCATAATGTGAAAAAATGAAATGCAACATAAACACAAAGCATAAGAATGCAATCTAATTAACTTAAAATCCATGTCTGTGGGATGTGGTTGAAAAGCTGAAATTCCCAGAGGAAAAATCTCTCTGGATTTTGTTGGAGCATCAAGAGCCACACAGGCAGTTAGCAGGCTGGAATTTGAATCCAGGGCTCTGGAGGTGTGAGGCAGCATATTTGGGTATTTTGCTTACTACATATTATTTCTGTGTCTGCGTATTTAAAAAATAGGCAGAAGCCTAAGCATGTATTTTAGATTTGCAGTGAGGTAGTTTTAGAAGAGCATTATAGTAGAGAAAGGCTATGATAAGGGTCTAAACAGGAGACCCATGACTAAGAAAGTCAGGTGATTGTGAAACTAGAGGTCCATTCATCCATCCATATTCCAACCCGCTGAATCCGAACACAGGGTCACGGGGAAACTAGAGGTCAGGATGCCAAAATCCACCTGCATCACAAAGATTATTGACATTTGTAAAAGATACTGATATGCTATAATATAAAAAAATAAACTATATTCCTTAAGGAGAACTACAGAAGGTCTTCAGAACAAAGAGAAAAGCTGTCAGGAAAGGAAACGCATGTTTATTCAGTCTGACAAGTATCATTGAGGACAAGTGCCTGCCTCAGGGTTTTTCCAGTTAGGACAAGGTAATGTGTGCAGAGATCCGGAATAGGAAAATGTAGTTGTTTTATTCACTGCATATACCTATAAATCTTGAAGTACAGAAAAACAAAAGTTATTCTGGGAGGAAAATGGGTATATTATCTAATAGAAAACCTTTGGGATGAGGTGAAATGGGAAGTTCACAGCTTGAATATGTGCAGGAACTGAGTGCAATCAGTATGCACCAAGATACCTAAGGAACATTTCCAGCACCTTGCTGAATCTTCATCTTGAAGAATTCAGGACAAAAGGGGGTCCTACCTAGCACTAGATAGATGTACCTATTAGTAGAGAAACTGAGGGTTCTCTACTTTTTTCACAGACTAACTTAAAATACTTAAAGCTGCTCTATCTATTCTCAGGGCACAAATCACCAGCACCAGTCCATCATAAAGCTCACTCATACACACACCCATACTCAGAGTGAATTTAGAATTGCCAGATACCGAATTACCGATAAGATATGCCTTTAAAAATGACATATTTCAAATATGTTGCCACAAATAATGAAAGGCATACCATTCAGCCAGCTGGCCTGAGTCCGGCTTGTTCCATGAACGTGTTGCACCATCTCCTGTATTTTAAATTTATCAAATATCTTACTCACAATGGACAATGTTGCTTGGTCATTTAAAGCCAAAGGATGATGAGATGAAAAATTAGAAGGCAGATTGAAAAAAATAAAGAAATTTCTAGGACCATCACTATCCAACTCTAGAATATTACAAAAGAGAAGGTGTATAACCTCCTCTGCAACTTCTATAAGTTGTCTACTCAGCATTCCCTCAAGGCTACCACGCTGTGTGATACATACCTTGACCCTGATGGCATAGCAAGGTGTTACACAATGTCTTAAAAACCAATAGTAGCAGATAGATTAAATTTATTAATACAACCTACCAAAAAAACAGAGAAGACAATAGCCAAGCTTACTTTTGTCATTTATGGTAGGAATGTTAAGTTACTTTGAATCAGCAAAGAAACTGCCTTCTCAGTTCTCATTCTTCATACCAGCCTACTGTTTTCTATTGTAAAAGCATCAGAGAGGAAACAATGTCAAGAACACAGCGTTAAGGGGTTTCTCTTCATGTGTAAATCTGCCGCAAAGGAGCTTCTGGAGCCCAACATCCATCTGCATGCAGTTTGTGACGATTTGTGTTTGGACATGAAGAAAGGAGTCCCACAAAGTGAGTCGTTGGCCTATGACATGCTTCCAGATACATTGTCCTCTTTTACTTTACATATATTCTCTTCTGTTTACCTAACGTTTACACATTATCTAATTTGGCATTTTAATTATATAAAGAATGAAACATGGCTCCTGTATTTTTGGAGCCACGAAAGGATTTTCAGCCAAATTTAGAAGCATTAGTATGACTGCTCTACATGCTGTAAGACACACAGCGAAATTAATATGATGAAGATTTGTAAAAACAGCATATTCTTTTATCCACATAAAATCATCGGTAACCTAAACATATTTATTATTAATATCTGCATTTATTACCATTTGCATAAATCAGAACTGCTGTAGCCATCCAATATTCTGCATAAAACCTTTGGCATCATTCTGACTTCCTTTACCTTAAGACGGTAAATAAATAGAAATGCTTTTCTAATGTGTGAAGTGTGCCATACACTGTAAAAATGAATTGAACTGAAGGAGGACACTGGCCCAGTAGTTAGTCCTACTGCATCACTTGCACCTCACCATGGTTCATTTCCTTGCCTTGATCTTTGTATCTTCTACATTTGATGCTGTGTTTTTTATTCAGCTAGTCAAACTACCTCCCACAGCCCATAACCAGCCCATGAGGCTGATGGTTCCATGTGCCAGAGTATGCTCAACAGTTATTTTACCTCTCTTACCTGCTTATCCAGTTCATGAGCATAGGGGTATAGTGACAATCCCAGAAGTATGGGACACAAGAAAGGAACAAACCCTGGATGGACCACACAACATTTAAACTCTGTTTGGTATTGTAACCAAAGAGAGGCCAGTATACAGTACACTAATACCATCCACAGCATTGTAAGGTAATAGCACAAAGTGGCATGAAACTCAAAGAGAAAACCAGCATTGAACTTGAGTCTGATCCAGGTTGAGCTCCTGACTCATTTCAACCCAGTAACAGAAACAGCAAGCTTAAAAAAAGCAGTAGACAATAGGGTTCTTATACAACTGTTGCAGTAATGTAATTTTTTTGGCATTTATTATAATTGATATTAAATGCTTAGCAAGTATAACATGCTAATGTAATTAGCAATCAAAATGCTATTGGCACTAATGTGGGGTTTGAACAAAAATGAAAATTACAGTATTGTTTGTCTCCATAGTTGGTTACCCATAGCTGAGAGGGTGAAAAAAAATCATTGTGCATTAAAATAAAATGTAAGTGGACAGCATCAAGTGTGTGGCCAGAAGAAACAAGGAAAAAAAATCTAAGTAAATTCACAATGTGAAAAGAAAATAAGGTTACAATTGACATTTCAAGTAGGAGCCTTCTTCAGAATAACTGGGAAAAGAAAGACTAAGAGCAATTTTTTTTTCACTCTTCCTGGCAATTTTACAGAAGCTTGAAACATCAATTCTAACTTTATTTTCTTTTCATACTGAGAAGCGCTGAATACTCTGATTTCACTGAGCTTTGACAAAAATCCCTTGTTTGTTCAAGTGGCCTGGGCAACGATTTTACTGAGAAGTCCAAGAAGGTGTTCATGTCTTCTTCACTAGACACTTGTGGGCAGAAAGGTAAGAAGACACTCCATCTGACATGCTGAAATGCCTTCTGGGTACTGGTGGGGTATGATGGGAGCAGCGCCACCTGAGCTCTTGTCTTCTTTCCAGTCAATTTCTTAACTGGAAGCCAAACTCTACCTTTAAGCCATGCATTCTCTTTCGTTACTCAGCCTGCAATTGCTCACACCATGTATGATCAAAAACACAACTCAAAAACATAAACTTCAGAAATGTCAGTTAGTGCTTTAAAATACATGTTTTGTCACCTTCATAACAATGTAATTTTAATTATAAATGTATTTATTTAATTGTTTCTAATAAGCTTCCCTCAGTTGATCACCCAAGCCATACTCAGTCATTGACAGCACAACAATGATAATTTTTACATATTTAATATATTCGATTGAAAAACAATACCCTAAAAGCAAACCATAAGTGAAAATTGAAAGAAAAACAATTAAGAAAATGCATGCATGGACAGGGCCGTCTTAATGCATGGGCACGCTTGGCAGTTGCCCGGGGGCCCCACGAGCATAGGGGCCCCATGCTAGCTAATCTATGTACGTTGTCACTTGCTGAGTGGTTGTGTAGGTAGGGGCCCCAGTGCACTGCTTTACCCGGGGGCCTATAATGCTGTTAAGATGGCCCTGTGCATGGAGTAATATTCTAGTGTGTCTGGAGCTTTAGGTAACTGTTTTTAAAGTTGGAGCATTTTTCATTTTTCTTTAGGTACTTCATCTCACATTTTGTTTATTAATATTGTTTAACCATAAGTCATATAAAAAAATAATAGGGATAATTAAATGTAATTACACATATTAGTAGAGTATGTAAAATATATGTTTTCTTTAGTTCTGTGCTTCAGTGAAAAACAGACTCTATATATGCTTAAACAAATTTCACTGACACGGGCGATATATAAATTGCATTGGTTGATGTTCTATTGTTAGTTGTTGTTTGTGCAGTGTCTATGGATAACTGTAATTCTTAATTCTTAAACATCACATTGTTGGAAAAAGTACCTGACAGAAAGTTAAAGTCTATGTACAGGTTTCAAGCTAAAATTATTGGCTCTAACAGACATTGTGGTGCTTTACTGATAATATGTTGTGCTGAAGAAATATCAGATCATTATGATCGGCAGATCATGCAGTAGTATGGTTGTTTAAATTGTGATGTAAATACCGAGAACACGTTTATTCACTGCATGCATAATATGTCATTGAGCCACATTTATGGGGTTCATTTCCTCTTCCATTCAAGTTGCTTGCATTTTTTTACTTTTACAATCACAAACATCATATCATTTACCTGGTACAATTTCACGTTCCATGAGAAATGAGTTGGTGTGACAGAGGTTCACGCAAGCCACTGCTGCTGCATCAGGCACAAGCCATAGGAAACTCTGCTAGTAATTCACTAACTTGCACTGGGAATTTGTTTTGCGGTCAAGAATGGCTATCAAAAGAGTAAAAGAAGAAAATACACAAGCTAAAGTAACCGATCTCAAGGTAAATGTGAAAAACGAAACTAATCCGTAATTGAGGTTGCACATAATGTTTCTCTATTTAAGACAAACATGTATTTGCCAAGCTTTTCAAATGGAGTTTTTGAAAATTAAAATGTGTATAGTTTGTTCTTCCTAAGATATTGCAATGAAAACTAACGTTCTCAATACATTTCCTCAAAGAAAAAGTATGCCAAAGTGTAACAAAATCAGTTAACTGGGAGAGGACTTGTTTCTTGGGGACTGTCAGACATGACAACAACAGTAGGTGCTTCTCGCGTAACATGCAAACACACATGAATAATTGGTCTCTGTGAGAGTCTGAAAATCTCTGTAAATAAGCAAATTTAATTTAACCGCATTATGGATTTGAAGTGCAAATATTTATTTTTCCTATTGGTGGAAAATTAATTAAATTCTGTTTTAACCATTGAAACAAATGTAATATAAGTGCAGTAAGATAGTGAAACTTGTAGTGGAGTAGGAATTCATGAGACTTGTAGTGGAGTAGGAATTCATGTAAGGAGTGCACCCATTGCTTGATGGCAAAGGCTGTGCATCCTTTAAACACACACTGATAAAATGGCCCTTTATTAGTGGATATCAATTGTACATCTTCTGTCTATCCACTCATTTCTTGAAATCCAGTTTTTATTTATTGGTGACCAGGGGGCTTAAACTCCATTCTAGTAGTGCTGTGCACCATATTGAAACCAGTTCATGACCAGATGCCAGTCTATTACAGGGCACACTCTTTGAATTTGAGGTAACTATTACCCTACAGTATCTCTGTAGATGTTGGCAGGACTCCTTTGTGGTTTTGTTTAATCAGCCTGAAAAACTGATAATTGTCATCTCCTGGGGCACTGACACCTACAAAACCTAATCATATTGATTCTGATAATGTTTTTGTTTTCACTATCTATACCAATATTTCAAAAAATACTTACTTATTTGCAATGGTTGTTACGAGAGGTGCTGCTATTATCTTAGATTATGAGATTATTCCTGTATTTCAGGTGCCCAAGTCTTTTAACCTTTTTTTTTTTTTATAAATTTTATTTATTAATTTTATTGTAATCATTCCATACAAATAGATAAATTTATACAAAAAAGGATTGAAGACAAATCAAAACCCACCCTTGAGAAGGAGAGCATGGCTAAAGGAGAATTGCTAAGGGCTTTTTAATAGGGCAAAAATAAACAAGGAAAAAAATATATATATAAATAAATAAATGGAGAAGGAAAAGAAATGCGGAAATAATAATTTCTTCTTATTCTAAAATATTATCGATTAGATCCTGCCAGGTTTTGATAAAATTCAGTCTTTTATTATTATTATTATTTTTATTATTATTATTCCTGTATTTCAGGTGCCCATGTCTTTTAACTTTTTAATGGCTAATTTGTTTGTGATTTAGGAGACAGACATCTAAGGTTTTTTGTTTAACATTTTTTAATTCACTAAAAGAAAGTGCACAGTTCTTTTTTATTGGTACCCCATTTTTCTTTGTTTCTTATGCCTCTGTTGTTGCCGAAGAATCTTCTACCTGATCTAAAGTGTTCTCGTGCCGAGTGTGTGTTTTGTTAGAAACAGACATTAAGGCTCAGTATCAGGAATTTATTTGAACTTTAATAAAGAAGTCATTGCACAGAATTCTGATTATTCAGTTCATACACAACTGTTTCATTGTGTGCTGCTGACATTTCAAAGAGGACCAGCTTCAGGCCAAGCTGTATTACCGTTCTCCTAATTGGTTTCCATGCTGTAGCTAAAAAGGTTAAACTACTCTGCATCACTGGCAGGAATGCAAACATTTAAAATGTCCCCTTCATACAGCTGCTTGAATCAGAGGTGCTGTGTTTTTCCATTAACTTAGACAACTGAACACTGACATTCTATAACATGAGCTGCAGCTACAGAATGGGATACCTTTATAAAGTGTCACTGGGACTCCAAACACTTAATTAAGGAGGCAGTGCACACTGTGGGAGGCAAAGCTGCCTCAGAGGAGGCTTGTCCATTTCCTTTAATCACGAAGGAGACAGCAGATCTGTCCAAAGTTAAATCAGATGTGTCCTGCTTTATTTAGAAAACATAATTCTAGGTATTGTACCCTGTATTTGGAAACACGAGGTAAGATTTACACTATGCAATGTTGGATTTTGGCATAAGATAAACAAGTTACAGCTTAAGGCCTCATAATCTGCAGTGCCATCACAAAATTTCAGAATTTTTATTGGCTTTTAAAATTTTATGTGGCTTTCAGGTGTACTGTAGTTTTAAATATGCAATCAGTAAATTCATGAATTTAAAAATTATTAATATTTTTCACTTTAAATATGTTGCTATTAAATAATTCAAAGGCACACACTAGATATATTTTTTTGTGGAGACCCAACGTCCAGTTTTGGGATGCACCTTTGCGAGACCTTCTGATGTAACTTTTTAATAACAGGTATCCAAGCTTCATATAGCTTAGGGCCTCACAAAATCTAAATCTGTCACTGGCACTACTGCAAGAGGATGTCAGAGAAGCACCAAAACTTAAAATCAGGTCTGACTTAGAGACTTTCAATGGCTGTCCTGGAAATAAACCCAACAGGAGAGTACCATTGAGCAAAAATATGGTAGAAAGTAAAAAAGGAGAATTGCTATATCTGACTCCATGTCAATCAGTAACTGTCAATGACTCCAACCAAGTCACTTCACCTGCCTGAATTACAACTGTAAAATATCTGGCCCATGGGTCAATTATCTTTACCCAAACTCTGATGGTTTGTATTGGTATCACATCTATGCTTCATGTCAGTAGCGTAGCGTGGGTGTCAGCCGCCCGGGGCGGAGGAAAATTCCGCCGCCCCCTTATTTAGGTATGGTTCAAATTTTTACAAGATATTATTATTATTTATTGTGAAATTTTTCCGCCCCCTAAAAGTGCTGCCCGGGGCGGGCCGCCCCTGCCGCCCCCACTACGCTACGCCACTGCTTCATGTTCCAAACTTATAAATATCCAAACCAACATAGATGCTCACTTGACAGAAGTAAACATATGTCCATTAATTGCATAAGACTGAAGATGGACTGGTGTATGTCCAAGTGAACATGTCAAGTTATTTCATCTACAATTGCTCAAATGTAGAATTTCTGGATATACAAATGCTGTAAGCATTTTCATTCCATGACAAAACATTTGAAACATTTTTTCAAAAATATTAAGTTGCGGTGGCCAAAGTAAAAAAAAAAGAAAAATTAAAGTTCCAACAAACATCATTTAGATGATTCTGTAAAAAGGACTGGATCTAACATGGTTATGTTTTTGTGAGTGGAAGAGATCTTTTTTAAAGGCAAATAATGGATTAACAAGCTAGCAGGAATGCTGTGGGCGGCACGGTGGCGCAGTGGGTAGCGCTGCTGCCTCGTAGTTGGGAGACCTGGGGACCTGGGTTCGCTTCCCGGGTCCTCACTGCGTGGAGTTTGCATGTTCTCCCCGTGTCTGCGTGGGTTTCCTCCGGGCGCTCCGGTTTCCTCCCACAGTCCAAAGACATGCAGGTTAGGTGGATTGGCGATTCTCAATTGGCCCTAGTGTATGCATGGTGTGTGGGTGTGTTTGTGTGTGTCCTGCGGTGGGTTGGCACCCTGCCCAGGATTGGTTCCTGCCTTGTGCCCTGTGTTGGCTGGGATTGGCTCCAGCAGACCCCCGTGACCCTGTGTTTGGATTCAGCGGGTTGGAAAATGGATGGATGGATGGAGGAATGCTGTTCCGTACACAAGCATTAGTATCATGATTAAAGCAAGTCAAAACTCAATCAGTTACTGTATACAAGCAAAGATCAAAACCTAATGTTCTTTACATTGATTTGATTCAGATATTTCTTTCACAAAAATCATGTCTTTGTTTTCAACAGAGTTCAAAACATTTGCCTTAGCGCAGATTAGTCAGCCACTGTGATAATGTGATGCAGTACAGTACTTGTGACAGTACACCTGAACAGAGAAGCTGGTCATTTCATTAAAGATCAACACCCAATAAGAACATATAAGCAAAACATGAAATAAAAAACATATTAAAAATCCTTAGAGAGATAGATAGATTATGGGAGTTATAGGGTTATGAGAGGAAAATTAGAATACTTCAAGAAAAGCCCATCTGCACGTGAGCTGAAGATGCAAACTCCACACTTGAATGGCTCAGGCTGGGAGTCAACCTCCGACTGTTGATCTGACAAGCAGAATTGCAAACCATCATGACAGTGTTTCGCCTTCTCAGAGTGTCTGTTAATAATAAAACTAAATGGTAAAGTATAAATATATTCACCCATTGCCAACTTGCAAACGTAAATATGGACCTGTGTTACTCAACCTGTAAAAGGATTTTTGATTAACTATCAGACCATAGAAACTAAAAATAGGCAATAAAATCTCATCCATGAAAATTTTAAACACAGGCTCCCGTAAAGGCTAATGCAAAGGGCTGTCCTCTGCGGAGGCAGAGGAGAATCCCGCAGCTGGAGAGGTGGAAACAGAGCGTGATCCCACTGGTGATTCCGTGGCGGGGAGCACGGACTGCTCGGGCTGGGAAGCCGAGAAAGGGAGCATCGGGGCGGCGATCGGGGCCGAGAGCGTTGGCCCAGCTGAGGACGAGCCGAGGGGCTGCGTCAGGGCAACGCCTCCGCCCTTGTTTTTCTTTTGTATTGACAGGATCGGGCCCTAGGCTACAGTGTGTCGGCTTGCCGCCGAGGGGTTCCCGTCCTCCCGGAATGGTTCGCTGGTCCCAGGAGGTCTCAGTTGGCGGGGGAGTCATGTGGCAGGTGGCTGATTGCGAGCCGCACCCAGCTACCTATTTAAGGAGCCGCCGCCCTGCAATCAAGGCTGGAGTCGGGTGAGGAGGTGGATGAGGTCAGAGGAGGCAGCAAGGAGAGGCCCTGAGTGTGTGTGCAGTGAAGAGACGGCTTGGAGAAGCCAGGACTTTGGGAGTCAGTGGGGGATTGTGAGGTGCACTTAGTGACTTGTATAATAATAGTGTAAATAAACGTGTGGTGATGGACTGCAACGTGTCTGCCTGTCTGTGTCCGGGCTGTTCCCTTCTACAACGCACATGCACACACCTACAGCCCCACCTCAACTCCTCCCAGAACTTTGCCTATTTGAATATGTACATCAATATAAATAGCCTCTTCCTTTCAGTGCCTTGTTAAAAGACAATGGCAAAAGCACCTGTCAAAAAAAAGAATTTCAGAGAATGCGAAATGGTAGTCTTGCTCAGTGAAGTGGAGGCAAAGAAAAACCATATTATTTGGTGGATTCAGCAGTAGTATAAGCAACAAAAGGAAATTGATGGAGTGACACAGTGTGGTAGAGGCACTCAAAAGTTCAAAAAGTTGCACAGTGTCCAAAATAAAAAAAGAATTTTTTCAAAGTTATCAAAGGTATCAAAGTTGCAGTGAAAAGGCGAGTTGCAGCCCAACGTCTGAGTGTCATACGGAAGCATAGTAGAACGTTGTACACTTCATCTTAAAATTGACATTTAATTTATAAGAGTTTTTCAAACCCCATCATAACTAAAGTAGCATGTTAAATGCTTCTCCAAACCCAGATGTTAATTGCTCCATGCTTCTTAAACTGACTTTCTCTTCTGCCAACAGGAGCGTGCAGGCAGTGGTCGCCTTACAGAATACACTGCATTCATGATATTACACTTCTCTGAACATTTTAGAATACTAAGATGTACATTTGATATCATTTTCATGATGAAAGTCATTAAAGTAAATATTAAACATATGGGGACACTGTGGCGCAGTGGTAGCATTGCCGATTCACAGTAAGGTCAGGTCCCAGGTGTTCCCTGCCTGGAGTTTGTATGTTTTTCTGGTGAGTTTCCTTGGTGTACGTTGGTTTCCTTCCAAAGTCATGCAGGTTAGAGGATTTGGTGATGCTAAATTGATGCCACATGTTTAATTATTAACAATATACATTATTTGAATGAAGTTAACAATTTATCTGTAAAATGTAAAATACATACTTTAATGCATTTCATCATAAAAATGATATCAAGTATAATGTACATCCTAGAATTCCAACAGCACACAGATCCAAGAGGATAGCTCTTGGAAGTCTAAATCTACTTAGAAGCCAGTCATCATCATGGGACAAGAAGTCAGTATGATCTGTAAATATGTGTTCTATTCTAATTCTTTCATTTGTGATGTCTTCTAACAATGCTAAAGCAGCCATGATAGTTGGAATAGTTTGACCATTCAGTGCACCATTATATTGTTACCAGAATGATAACAATCAAGTGCCTTAAATTTGTAAACTATATGCAATTAATTTTGATATATTTGATAAAGTCTGCACGATGGATGTGAATATGAAACAGAGAGAGACACCACACAGAAACAGTAACACTGCATTGAGGCTGGCTGTTTGCAAAACCGAGCAGAAACATGCGTACGCAAGGTCCAAGGCTGCTGTGAAAATGTGTGTAGATTTACGCCAAGTCCGGTTTTTATATATCTCGATGTGAGTATGGAAACGGACATATGCAACATTTTGGTACATACGCATTGTTTATACACAGGGACCTTGGTCTTTGCAAACACGGGCTGTGGATTTCAAAAGCTGTTTGGCTATTCCCTTAGAAATCAAATGTAGACATAAACAGATGAAAAGCTCTAATTAAAGATGGCCTGCAATACACATACATTATTGCTGCTTTCTTATGATAACAATCTCTTAAACCTAGACATAGTTATTGGTGTAAGCTTTATATTACCTGTTTAGCATAGACTATATGTTTTAGCATTACTTAATGATATTTTCACCGTGTGTAGATCCAGATTGAGTGATATTGTTAATATGGTTCTCAGTACAACTAAATTTCTGTTCAACTTTCATTCCTCTTGCTCTGCTAAGGATTCTTTGTGTAGTTACAGATTTTCACTTGGGCTCCCTTTTACAACATTAAGGTTTTTTTTGCAAAAGAACATTGATCATGCCAATCTTTTAGAGGAAAGATACACACTTTGTTGTTACTTTTCTTTCTTTGTTGCACAATTGTGCTTTTTTTCTGAGTACCTTTGAATCAGTAATGGCACCCAGAATTTAAATGATTGTCTTCCACAGAGTGCAGAACAAGATGAATGTCAGAGAATCAGGTTTGTTTATCATCTTTAAGTTCAGGGCAGCATCAAAGGAAGAAAGTTCCCTCAGACATCTGATTCCTTTTGCCCGATGCTTATCTTACTTGTGAGGTTTGATGGCAGATGTGTGTTTACTTTCTGTAGCCGCAGGTATTCTGCCCTCCTGGGTGTGATGGACATCTTGGTGTATTCAATGGGATTTGCAGTAAGTACTCAGTCACTTTCTAGACATATTTTTCTCACCTGATTAAGCTCTCTCTTTAAACATAATCTCTGCTGCAACCTTGAGAGATGGCCGTATATCTTGAGTAATATTACTGCAATCAGGGACTGCTCTCTGAGAGAGAAGATTATTTGCCAGGTGTTTGTCATTTTTACTTCCCATGATGCCTCAACAGAAGTGTTTCATAAAGAAACAGTTATTCCCTTCTGGACCTTAGAAATTCTGTCTGGATATATTTTTTAAGTGCAAAATGTAACTTTTCAGCTCTGTAGTTCTAAAGCTAATAGGGTAGCCGAGTATGTTAAAGTAACAAAATAAAGGGTAAATGTACCTGGTGCATCACTTGTGTGACTTTTTTAGAAGATAAAAGAAGAAAAGGCTCCCAATTCAGTTCAACAGAAGTAATCTGGTACCACATGAAGATAAGTCCTGGGGTAATGTGAAATGAAAGCCCAATGAGACAAGCAATAAGCAGAAGATTCAAGTTCAATGGACCCAGCATTTAAAATAAGGCTGAATTATTATTATTACATACTGTAGCTAATTCCTAATAAAGCTCATGATGTAACATACATTGTTTACCACTTGGATGTTTCTCTTGATCATCACTGTAGTGATCATTGAAAAAGTAACCAATCCCTGCTATGAGCTGCTCCAAATGAGAAAAAATGATACCGCCATGAATCAACAGCAGGAACCAAATGGTAACTGCTATGATGGGTTTTAGAAATATTGAATTCTGATCAGCTCCTTGGTGGTCATGGTCTGCTAAGCCTTTCCAAAGCTAAAGATCTTCCTTGGGGCTCCCTCATTTCTACCCTAAGGTTTTTCTACAGAAGCCCAATGGCCAGCTATAGGTGTACAAAAATTAAGGGATATGTAGAACTGAGTGGTCTGCTCTGACGTGGACTGTTCCCCATATTTTAATACTTCCTTGGTAAAGGATGATGCCCTAATGACAGTAAACGTTTAACGAAGGTCTCTTTCACAAGAGCAACTGAAGAAGCAATAATGAGGAAACTATGCTCTTTCCATCACTGAGTTCACTGCCTTAGTTTTAGAATTTCTGCAAACAGAATGGATACAATAAACCTTTATTTTACATAGTGAACACCACACCACAATTTTTTAGTAATACATACAGTACATAAATACATGTATACATGCCTGACTAATGGAGCCCAAGTAGGTTAAATTTCATGCTGACAGACATACTGTGAGTTTGAGACATTGACTACAGCTAAGTAGTCTAGTAGTCCAGTGCCTTGGTTAGTAGGTCCCTCAGTCTGCTGAAGTAACCAAAAGGCCACTATTGAGATTCAAAATAAGGCTCCAAAATCATTAAAGGCAGACATCCAAATTTAAAAATATAATATAAAAGGTTAATAATTACAACACATTTTAAAGACACCTACTTAAAATGACAGCACAGTCTTGCAGTACGTACAGACTCAACATCCTGGGATTGAATCCCACGTCCTGTCATTGTTCATGAAGAGTCTACATTCTGTACCCCTGTCTGCTTGGGTTTTTCTCCAGGTAATCTATTTGTCCTCCCACATTTCCAAAAAATGTGCACCTTATGTGTACTGCTGATTCCAAATCGTTGTGGAGTCAGTATGATTCTGTAGGTGAGAGGGCCCTGTGAGGTCTTGTGACCAGTACTACAGGGATATGTGCTGCATCTGCAATTGCCCTGAACTGGATTAAGAAGGTTTAGGTATATTATTTAAACTTAGAACTGTGCATATGTCCATTTTATTTGTATCCTGCGCTTTGCTCTCATCTACAATAAAATATTGCTTACCAATCCTTGCACCCTTTTGAAGGTACAGTAAGTTTTTCTGGTTTGGTTTGTCTTCATTTTCAATATTTGCCATTCCTCAGATTTTGTTGTTATCTACAAATATCACAAGCTTAATAAGTATGTTTGAATCAATGACATTAATATAAAATAGAAAGAGTAATATCCTCATGGGACTCCAATGCTGACTTTGGGTAAGGCATCTGCTCATTATAATCCAGTGAAAGTCTAGCCATACTATCAAAGTTTATTCACAAGATTTAAATAATGCTTCCTGGTGCAAGTGGTTGCTGAGGGGCCAAATAGGCCATACATCATATATTTTTTGTGGCAAATTAGTTTACATGTTCACACTATTGATGTAAAGATATTTATTCTTGATTTACACAAATACTTTATTGGAAACCAATGCTGTTCACTCACAAACCAATAAAAACCACACAGTGACATAAATGTGCAAATCTATATATTGCATAGGAAAACCAGTAGTGTATGTGTATGTATCAAATACCAAAAAATAAACCAATGTAGTTCAAACACAAACCAATAGTACACACGCACATAAAAACAGAGTTCATATAAATGAAACCAGGGTTGTTTTCATACACAAAACAATAAAGTATACATGCAATCCAATAGTACGTACTCATAAACAAAGTGTGAATATGTAAACCAATACACTACATACAAAAATATACAATGTATGGCCTATTTGGCCCCTTAGAACAAAGAAAGCTTGTCAAAGTGATACTTGCATTAAAGTTTCCAGGCAAGCTTATACAATCAGATGATCTCAGTGTATGAATCCATTAAATTATACTTTTCAGATTAAAACTTACTTGTTTCAGTTTTTGATATCCTCCAAAAAGATGACCCCTTTCCTATATCGAAAAGGTTTTACCAACAAATTGTAAATGATATAAAACAAGGCTTTTCTGACATTTCAAGTGAAGGCTTCTCTGTATCCATCATAGTAAGTCTGAAAAACTAGATGAGGTCTTCCAATGCATAAAGATTGTTGGATCAGCTAATAATTAAATTGCCCCAATATCTTATCCAGATACTATTTAAACCTTAAATGGCTATATGACCAGATTGTTGCAGATTTCCGCGAACCTTTGTGTAATCCATTGTGTGCTTTCTGGGTTCCATTTTACATACACCTCCCTTAATTTTCACTGGTGTTTCAAAGACATGATTCACTATTTAAATGAAAGAATTCAGTTGCATCAACTTTAACACACGAGAATACTGAGGACCTGGATCTGGTCCCCACTGTTGTATCTTCATATCTTCTGTTATACTTCTAAATACAATCCCATAGGGTGAAAACTTTATTTCACAAAACTGAAACAGCCACAAATGCTTATATGCCTTTCTCACACTCTTGTCTCCTCATCGTTTATTCCATACACACTGTTTGCTCTAAACTCCATACCCCCTTTTTCTATTACACATGCACACATAACCATACCTTCACCATATAAGAAATACTGTAGCAGGATAACCCTTGACATTTTATTGATGAATACATACTACTACATAACACGGCACGGTGGCGCAATGGTAGCGCTGCTGCCTCGCAGTAAGGAGACCTGGGTTCGCTTCCCAGGTCCTCCCTGCGTGGAGTTTGCATGTTCTCCCCATGTTTGCGTGGGTTTCCTCCGGTGCTCCAGTTTCCTCCCACAGTCCAAAGACATGCAGATTAGGTGCATTGGCGATCCTAAATTGTCCCTGGTGTGTGGGTGTGTGTGCCCTGTGGTGGGCTGGTGCCCCGCCCGGGATTTGTTCCTGCCTTGCACCATATGCTGGCTGGGATTGGTTCCAGCAGACCCTCGTGACCCTGTAGTTAGGATATAGCAGGTTGGGAAATGACTGACTGACTGACATAACACCCACATAGCCTTCTCCGTTCTGGACTACTGAATTTTAATTCCCTTAGTCTATCAGAGTAGAGCATGCCCTTTAGTCCATCTGCTGTATCCATCCACTTTACTGAGCCCACGTCAGGATCACGGTGTGCTGAAAACAAACTCTACAGCTACAGCTACTAAGCACAAAACAGTAGACATACCTATATAGAACCCCTAAATGAAACACTACACAGCAGCACTAACAAATACTGGGACAATTCAGCCTTTCATTAACTAGTTGTACATAATCTTTAAATATTATACAAAGAAACTGCATAAAAAATTAAATGACAAAATGAAAGTTAAAAGCAACTGAATTTTCTCTTTGGGTTCATTGCTCCTAGGAGATTAGAAGAACCTGGAGAATATTCAGTATAAGGCAAGTGATGATGACCTTTTGTAACAGTTACTGTATGCATGCCTTCCTGAACACCGTATGGTTGACTGCATGCTTTCCTGAACACCGTATGGTTGACTGTCATACTCATCTGGACACACTCCTGTTTCTGACAGCATTCACCTTCTGCTGTGCACAAACTCAATACTCTATAAGAGACGCCTGGCATTCTTTTCGATTAACTTCCTTTCAAGACTTCAAACTTGTCAACAGTTAAAAAAAAAAGAGTTGAACAATCTGCTACAGTGATGATCTTTATGCATGATTGGTAGAGAATATTTCATAAACCACCAAAATGTGGCTTTGAGCATATATTTTATTTACAGTATGGCTGGATCATGAGTGTCATTGCATTATGTAAATATTGTAAAGTTGTTATACTCCTCTTTCTCGCCACCAAAAAAGCTATACAGGTAACACCCATTGAGCACTCTCTGGGGTTTGTGTGTTTGCTTGACACTTATAAAGACACATCATGATGTATTAGCAACATTAAAAAACCTACTGTTATATTCAGTAGCTAAACATTTTCCAACTGGTAAAACACATTTTATTTACATGTGTTATACTATGTGTTTTTATTAAGTTTAATGTCACTGTTCTCTGTGCCTACTGTTATAGACTCATTCATACAGGCAGACCAAGTATGGTACAGAGGGGCACCGCATCTTCATTTAGAATTGCCGAGCCAAGCACAGGACTAGAGAGCCAAAGACAAATGGAGAATTGAATAGTCAGCCTAAAGACAGACCAGTATATTTTTGTCTTCTGTCAGCATAAAAAACCTCTTTCCTTGTTGGGAGAATGAGAACTGTATGTAGGCATTGTGCTATTCCTGTATGTTTGAAGGTGGGGTTTGAATCCTGTTCTGTCCTTGTTTGGAAACGGAGTCAAGGAGCCTGCACATGGAGCAACCAGTATTTAAGAATGCACACCTACGGCCAACACTTTGAAGCTTCTGGGTGGAAGAGTATGTCTTCCGTCCAAGGCTGGGCAGAAGATTATGTCTTCTGTCCGGCTAAAATCCTTTCAGTGTGGCGACGAAAGATGACAGACTGCACAGATCAAGATTCCCACGGCTTGTGTCATAAGCTTCCCGTCTGTAATACCACGTGAACCCATCAGTAAAGAGCTAGATTATCCTTTATGCTTCTCATGTAATCTTTTAACCGTCTTATTGCATGAGGGGTGGGGATAATACCTTTTTTATTTATAATTATTTAAATTCAGGTTAATTAAAACGCCACAATTCAAAAGAACACATTTCCAGAGAGCTAATGCCTCTTAAGGAAACAACATGTCATTTAAAATACTTTATATGTATATATTTTGTTTAAAATTGTATTTAAATTCCCATGAAATACTAGCCTTACATTTTACATGCATATGTAATTTGAAGCTATCTAATAAATAATATACTGTCTAATCTAATTAGCTAATATCAGCTGCATTTTTTATTAAGGCAGTTGAACATCTTCATTTAGATTAAAATAAACATAAACAGTAATGGCCAAGACTAAAGATAAAATGGCTTAAATATTTGGATGACTTATAAAGACATATCTAGTATGATAAAGTGGAATCCCGGAAAGAAGCACACAGGAAAAAAGCGCACAGGATATATCCGCACAGAAAAAAGCGCACAGTCATATAAGTGCACGGGAAATAACCGCACACGGAAAAATGCGCACATGGAAAAAAACGCATGTGGAAGAATACGCATACGGTAAAGTGCGCACGCGGAAAAAAGCACACGGCGGCGACATATAACTATTACAAATATAAAATATACTCCACCTATACTGCTAGACATTTTTATTATAATAAAACAATGACTGGTTTGCTCTTGTACAATGTCTCCGTTCTTCATTTTCATTAAGGAATGGCACTTTGTATCTATTCCATTTGTTGTGCGAAAACGCAGATATTCAAATCCCTTGTAACCGAGAATTTGCTTGCTTTTCTGACTGGTCAAAAACTCCATCTCGCTTATTCAAAAAAAAAATGTCGACTTGCCTTGCTCGAAAGTTAGGGAAGATTAAAAAAAACTCTAACTATGTGGCCTATTTATAGGACGACATTTACTTACTTGCCATAATCAAAACTATAAAACCCTAATTTGCCTACCTGTGGAATAAGAAGGTATAATATAAATTCTGAAAACTATTGTAAATAATAATAATTTCCTAGAAATGGTAATTTAGGCACAACAATGACAGTAATAAAAGGATTAATGACTATTTTATTTTATGGACCATCCAACAGCCCACTATCCCAATTAGCACAAATTAAAACATACAAGCTTATACACACATTTAGTGAACAATTATACAATTTCATTTATTGCGATGTATAATATACAATTTTTTTCTTCTTTGCATATACGCCTTTGCCGTATGCGCATTTTTCCATGTGTGCATTTATCCACGTGCAGTTTTTCCTGTGTGCAGTTTTTCCCGTGTGTGTATTTTTCCCGTGTGGTTATTTCTGTGCGGATATATCCTGTGCACTTTTTTCCTGTGCGCTTCTTTCCGGGATTCCACTTTATCATACTAGATTTGTCTTTATGAGTCATCCAAATATTTAACCCACCGATAAAGTGCACCACCTGGTTTTCACTCCAGCTCTATATAATGCCAATAAAGTGAGATGATTTTACCAACGTTATTAAATGAAAACGGCCACTTGTGAGTATAAGGGTAGGTATGTGTATGAATAGGCCCTTCTATCAATTGCGAAACCACTCAGAGTCAGTCCCTGCCTTATACCTGAATCAGATGGAACTGGCTCCAAGCCCCCTGAGACCCCAAACAGGATGAATTAGATTTGGAAATGTTATGCTATAAACAGTGACAAGATGTATAATGTGATAGAAGAAAATTAGCAACATGCAACACAGAACAAAAACCTAAAGCACTGCTGGACATGCCTTGTACAGATTTGGATCTATCTGGGTGGTGCGATGACATCCTCACTTTTCTACTTCTCAAAGCATGACAAAGTAGTCTTTTTCTTGTCTCTTTTGTCTCTCTCTTCTGTCTGAACACCTGGTCTCACTTCTTCCCTACCAAGTTAGCCTTCAAGAAAAATCTGTATATTTAATGAAACATTACGGTCTGTGTGTCCAGTTTCTCAGAGCAATCTGATTGGTCAGTTTGACTTAAGTGTGATTGGTCACTTTGGCTTTGGTGATGCGATGAAAGAGGAAGTGCGAGTTTGTGATGCACAAAGAGGAGTAAAGGTGCATGCTGAGGGTGTTACCTTCAAAGACAAAGTATAAAACAGAACAGGAGGTGAGAAAGACCCCTCAAAAATAATGACAGAGTCTGTGAAGCAGGCTTCATAAGAACAGACTCGAGAGATGGATCGCTGCTGAAGAGATGTTTGCACACATGAATACAGAGGAAAGGTACTGAAAGATATATGTAGAGCAAAAGATAGCAAATATTTTAAAATTTTTCTTTTACCTGTTTTCAACAAGTATTATAAATAAGGTGGAGCGGCAGGTAATGTAGAATCAGCTACATTGTTACAGAGGGCCTTGGGCAGCATACAGGCTTGGGCAGATTTGTGGCAGACAAAAGTCAATGTAAGTAGATTCAACCTGTTACACATAGGAAGTAGAAATGTTAGATTTGTGTAACACAGTGGGAGGTCTGAAAATTGAAAGTAAACCTTATCAGAAGGACCTTAGGAGTTGCAGTGGACTCATCAATGTCTACATCCAGTTATATATTATGATGTGCAGAGCACAAGTCAAAGGAGGGTATGCTTAAGTTATAGAAAACACTAGTGAGGCCTCACTTGGAGTACTGTGTACAGTTTTGGTCCCCAAATTACAAAAAAGACATAGCAGTGGTAGAGAAATTCAAGAGAAGAGCAACTAGGCTGATCTCAGGACTGAGAAGTATGAGCTATGAGGAGAGCATGAAGGAGTTGAACCTTGTCAGTGTAAGCAAATGATGATTAGGAGGAACATGATTGAAGTGTTTAAAATTATTTATGAATTAGTAGTGTAGATACCAGATGCTACTTTAAAATAAACATGTTAAGGGCAGACGGGAGTCCCTCTCTGCTTCTCTTCAACCTCTGTTAAAGCACTCTGGTGGGCCTTTGCCAATGACAACCCTCTGCTAATCAGAAAATCCATGCAGCATGATTATTTAAAGAACAATTCAATATAAATAATGCCATGAGCCAACAGTAAACACTAGATTACTGTTTGTATTAAAAAAAAATAAAATATAAATTTTGGAATGATGCAGCTGAGTAAACAGTAAAATCAGTTTTCAAGTAATGTGTAATGTCAGACAGAGAAGCAGCAAAACAGCAATTTTAAATAAGTTTATTTTAATTTTACAATTGTGATATATTTTAGTTTTATTTATTTTGTAAATAAGTGTTGCTCTGAAAGGACTATTTACAACAACCAATTCTAAAGAGCACATACCTGAAATGTGACATTATACAAGGAAAAAACTATGTAGAACTTTATGGTGTCACTGATAAACCCAAAATCCATTGGCCAAATCTACTTGTCTCATTACAAGTTCACTGGAAATTTTAAAAGAACTGGATTAAAGGCAGGATCATTTAGTTTTGTATTTCCTTGTCTAGCTTACTGTCTTCTGTTGTTTGTGTTAAATGGATACTCTTGTGACATAATTGGATATTCACATCATTGTACGTTTGGTTGTTACCACTGCTGTGATATGTGACATGTTCACCATGCTCTAATTTGCCAAGTTATTGCATAGGACATATAGTTGCATGCAGTGTCACAGCAGTCATGTTTTTCTTATAAAAAGGACTTGGATATGCTTTCACTAGATTTGTCAGACTCTGTCTTTTGATATATTGGTAACATTAGCTTAGTTACTGCAAAATACAGTTGTTATGTATTATTATGTAGGAAGACCTTAATATAGACTTCTTTGGGTCTTCATAACACTTACAAATCATCAGTACAGTATTTATTCATCTCTGCAATTTGACCTACAAATAAAACGTCACCTTGGAGTGGTCTGAGGAGTTTTAACTGAGATATGTCTCTTGATATTGCATACTTAGTATAAGTCCTGTATCAACAAGTAATGTTACCATCATGTCAATACGCCACACTGCACAGCAATGAATAACCTACTGTAACTACTGTCACACACGTGAGCTTAGGAGGCAGTCAACAAGCCCTGAGGTGAGCAATATAATATCAGACAGGGGGTTGAATTGGGGTACTGATGTCTCTCTCTCTGTCTCTACAGAACAAAAAAAGAAAAATAATAATAACACCCACTCACCAACAACACTTCCGATATCTGAAAATGGCTCCATACAATCCACTCCTTCTGTGATCGTCACTTCCGGCACATTTGGATGACATCACTTTCCGGTCCCTCGCTGATAATGTCACTTTTTTCCGGCACATGGTGATGACGTCACTTCCGGCTCTACCAGATGACATCACTTCCATTCTCCGGCTCTACCAGATGACATCACTTCCGGGTTTTCCATCATTTCCTGCCAACTCATTTCCTGTAGCCATTTTGTATTTAAACCATCATTCCACTGCTGTAAACTGTCAACTGTTTTGTTTTTTTCAACACGTTTGGCCCAAATTCGCAGATATTATATGGGGCAATTCCCCAACTCTTATTTGCAGTTTTGAATTCATTATTTCTTATCACACTACTGATGTTTTATAAGTGCGATGAAGACCCACAGAAGTCTATATTAAGGTCTTGTAACATGAGAGTAAATGAGTAATAGATGCATTTTTGCTGATATGTAAACTAAAGTGTTATATATTATTTGGAAACAGTCATCAGTCATCAGTCAGTCACTTTCCAACCCGCTATATCCTAACACAGGGTCACGGGGACTGCTGGAGCCAATCCCAGCCAGCACAGGGCGCAAGGCAGGAACAAATCATGGGCAGGGCGCCAGCACACTGCAGGGCACACACACACACACACACACACACACACACACACACCAAGCACACACTAGGGACAATTTAGGATCGCCAATGCACCTAACCTGCATGTCTTTGGACTGTGGGAGGAAACCGGAGCACCCGAAGGAAACCCACGCAGACACGGGGAGAACATGCAAACTCCACGCAGGGAGGACCCGGAAAGTGAACCCAGGTCTCCTTACTGCGAGGCAGCGCTACCACTGCGCCACCGTGCCGCCCCTATTTGGAAACACCTTTATAGAATGTTATTCACCTGTGCCAAGGTATTTGATGTGTCATTTTTAGTAGTTTCCATCATTTTAATTATTTATTTATTGATTGTGTGTTCTGGATTGCTTGTTCTGTTTTAGTTTATTTTGCTTTTTCCTTATTCAGCTTTATAATGGTTTACAGTACATCAGAGCTAGTTAGTTCAGGCAGGCACTCAAGTTTGACTCAAAAAGGCTAGGTGAGTAAACTAAACCCTTGCAGGAAGTAGGTTTGTATAAAATGCCAAGACTTATTTTTATAGGCTAGTGAGAGGGTTGTTCAGGGATTTCTCAGCACCATGCACTGTTTTCAATATCTTTCTCCCATACTGTAGAAAAATATTTAAAAGTACATTTAATATGTGTTAATCTATTTTTTCATGATCAATGGCCACAATAGTTTCAGGGCACAGTCATGTACATGTGCACACTTACTCATACTGGACCAATTCAAATCTAGAATGATAGAGTGCACCACACACTGAGTGGTCCCTCAAGCCATTAATAAGTCAATCTAACATGCATGTCTTTAAAATAATGGAGGGAATAAGAAACATGGAAAACTGAAATGAACAGAAATGCACAAACTCTATACTGATAATGGTCATAGTTCTTGGAGTTACAGTACAAGCATTACATATGTTTTAACATCTGCTCCTTATGCGAGTCATCTACAATGACCCTCATCTACAGAGCACCATTAGCAATACCCACAAAGACAGAACTGGGGCCCTGCACACTGTGTAGAAGACACGCAGCTCAGAGGCAGTTCTGGATTTCTGTATAAGTTAGGTAAGGATCTGAAATATGGCACACATGGGTGGAGGCATTAATTCACTGAGCCTGCTCTGAGTCCCTTCTTAAATGAATTAGGTGCCTAGTCTCTGAATTTCATTCCATCAGTTTTGATGTCTCACACTCTTCAGCTCCAGGACGAGTCTGACAGCTCTACCCTATGCTTTATGTATATGAAATTTAATTAAATGCCCAGCAATTCAATTTTGAATCCTCTCTAAGTCTTCCAGGATTTCTGATAATTAAAGTAATCTTTTTTCCCCATCAACAATGATGAAAGAAATTGCTTGATATATCTTTACCTAAACCACTTATAAGAATACATTGTAAATTAAAAGGGTTAAGTTATCCATAAATGACCTTAGTAGGATCTTGATCTTGACATTACATGATGAAGACATTGGTTTTCAGTGCAGTTTAGGGTCACATATAAAGCTCATTTAAAAGGCTGGTCATTTACGTTAAACAGAAAAGAATACTACTGGAAAATAAAACTGCCATATTTAGACTATTCCAGTGGAAGCAAGTTTTCAGGATTATGTATGTAGGAGAAACTAAAGAATTTCTTGTCATTAGGTGACATGTTGAATGCAGAAGTAGGTTTGGACTCAACGGTAGTAGCCAGGGTGAGAGGTGTGTGGAAGAAATTCCAGGAACAGATCTCCAGCCTGAAGTCTAAAGGAGATTCTCTGGCATTGAAGGGAAACATTTATGAAAGCTGTGTGAAGAGTAATTTGATCTATTCATGTGAGACATGACTGAGGAAGGTGGAACATGAAGCAAAACTGTATAGAACAGACATGAGATGTGGGGAATGTCACAGAGCTGACAGAAAGACTTTGATGTGGAGGTGTTCAGTATTTTGCTGAGGAAAAACCTATTAAGATGGGTTGGTCATGTGGAGCAATGCATGATTAAGTGAAGAAATTAATCAAAATAGAGATGGAAGGGATGAAGTTGAAAGGGAGGCCAAAGAAGATGTGATTGGAGGTGGTGTCACATGATATGAAAAGAATGAGACTCACAATAAAGGACTCACATGACTACAGAAAATGCAAGAAAAACATCTGGGGGACAACCATTAACCTGAGTAAGGGCAGAAAATGAGATGTTACACTGGTGATGATGATCTATGTTTTTGTTTAATTTAATCTTAAGCAATTACAATTTAAAAAATACTGAATATTCATTACAAGTATAAACTGTGCATTGCTAAACATGATAAGCACCAAAAATAAATATACAGAATGTTTAGATATCACATTTAATCAATATAAACATAAAGACTATAAATATGGTATATGTTATGGGGCACTGGAGAAAAGGACACAAAATCTTCAATGTCATCCAAGGTCTGGATCTGAGCGGACACATAGATTACTGTAGTTATGCTGCTGACTACCATTTTTTCAGTGATGTCTTTTTTTTGTCATTTTGTAGGTTTGTACTTCATGGGGGCTGGCTGGAATTTGGTCATTATATTATGGTTAGGCTTGTAATGCATGTGTTATGTAATCACGACAGCCACATAATAAATGATGGTCACTTTCATGAATATTGTCAGACCTTAGTAAATAGACAAGGAAAGAATTTTGTGAAATGTTTTCTGATAAAGACTTTATCATTGATTAACTACTTCAAATTCTATAACAGCCCTTGTACTTTGGCATATAATTTGCACATCTGAGTTTAGTAAAACCTGACTATCACCCTGTCCCCCTGGGAATAAATTAAGTGCTATGTTATTAAATGAAAATCCCAGAAAGATAGGGAAGTGCTGGGTCCTGGTGGGGTAAGTAATGTATTACTCCAGAATGCCAGGTGGTATTTGACACAGTCATAGGCATAAGATTTGCTAGTTCTTTGAAGAATATGGAGAGACCAGCATATAAGTTCTGGAGTTAATTACTTTCGGGGCATGGAAATGGATGAAGGTTTAATGTTCAAGTATTACAGTCAGAGAGGGGGCATTTTAACTATGAATAGGTATTTGGAAGGATAAGAACACCTGGGGCCACTTGGTGGAGCCCTAGGCATACACACTTAGTAGTTCCACAGGACAATTCTGTTCATGGAAGTGATTTTGGAAGTTGTGCAAGAAGTGGTCTCTGGGTATCTCCCTCTAGAGAGACCTACAGGTGAGTATGGTGTTGGGATGAGTGGAGGGACTAGTTATAAATGGATTAGGGACTAGTTATAAATGATGACAGTTTAATGAGAGGTACGGGAGGATCTATCTATCTATCTATCTATCTATCTATCTATCTATCTATCTATCTATCTATCTATCTATCTATCTATCTATCTATCTGGTCTCTGATGCTTGATTTAATAATCAGTCAGTCTGGACATTAAAGTAGTTCATGACTGCAACATTCTGCATTCAAAGTACAGATTAAGGCAAAAGCCAGCTGGGTATCCAATTAAAAAGAGCTAACAAATAAGGAGTGCTGATGCTTTATATTCAAAAGCGAGTATGTTTATGACAGAAATAAGAGCGTACCAGAAAATACTACTTTAATATTCAAAATTTTTGAATTAGCATATGTCTGTACACCTCACTGTTTCTTTAAGCTTCACATATTGCATTTTATAAATAGGAAACCAAACATAATGAGTGTAGAGAGCAGAAGACTTTTTCACAAAAGCAAAATGCACTGAATAAATAATTGGAGTCAAATAAAGTGATAGCAAAACTTGGTTCCTGCTGACTGTGATAAAGGAATATAAAACCTATGTATAAAAGAAAGAATTTTTTTCCCACGTACAGCATATTCGGATTAGTGGCTCTCGGTCTTTAATGAACCCTTCAACAGATGTCACTTTAAGTGAGGCATCATTCAAAGGGAACTGGGAGAGAAGATTAACTATAGCAGCCCTAGAGGGGAAAGGATTCTCTCATTATAGCTTCACAGATGATTTACAATGGGCCCAGTCTCTCATTACAGATAATGCAACACATTTATCGAAATCAAATTATACAGCACAACAAACAGTAATCATATTTCCAAGATCAACTGAAAGCTGGAAGTATTCACAATGGATGAAAGCAAATGTATGTTTCTAGCTGTTGTACAATCTCTTAGATAAAATGTATGAAATATGGACTCTAGCTTGCCATGCATGGCCTAAGGCCAGTATTTCACATAAAATGTGCTCACTTGTTCCTGGTGCGGGTTGCAGATTAGACAGAAACTTTGTGGCTAATTTGAAGTGGAGAGGACTGTCAGTCCTGCACATGGTTAATGCACAATGGGCCAGTTTGGCTTAAGGCTTATCTTTGGACTAAGGAAGAAAAGCGATGCTAGTCTGGGAAAAACGTACACTTTCCACCAAAACCACACCAGGTAGAAACTGAACCAAGCTGAAAAGGTATTAAGGCAGCAAACTTTTAAACACGGAGGTTGCTGGTTTAATCCTCATTTCATGAGTCACTGTGTGATGCTGAACAAAACGCTTTATTTGCTTGTGGTCTTATGATTTGTTTGTGTTATGACATTTCATTTTCCCACTTAGGTGTGTTCATGCGAGTTTCTTGTCGGACTATTCAGAGAAACACGAGGTTGCTCTTTCTTTGTTATTTTATTTAAAAAAACAAAAAAAAAAAACAAAAAGCAATTCAAGATAAACTGTATTTTATTAATGAGTAAAACAAATGTATTACATGTGTATCACTTGCCCCAAATGCAGTTTGACCATAAAAACTGCATTTCTGGCTAGCAAGGATCGATTTTTTATTATATAGAATTTACTTTGCGAACGGTCAGCATTATGTTACAACTCAGAGAATTTGGGCAGCTTTGTTTTCTCTGAATTGTATTATTAGCTCTGAGTTCATAGGGCGTGCACGACTTGGAAACATTCACTTACCATTCGTCCAATCGCATCTGAATGCAGAATAACAGTAAAAAAAAAACAAAACAAATTGAAATATATCTTAGAAGGTGTATAGCACGGTGGGTTGGTGTTCACTAAAAGAAATGGAGCCATTCAAAACAGAAGTTTGTTTTTTGATTGCTTGTGTCACTCATAGGGCATTGCTCCCTCTTTCTATATCATGTTGATAAAAACCTCACAATCGGAATCCAAAGATCTTCTTGTGGCTAATCAACAAAAAAAAAAAAGAAAAATCATGGCCACAAAGGTACAATTGCAATTATGACTACACTAATGATAAAAATGACTTAAAATAAACTGATGCTCAGTAATTCAGGATTCTCAAAGGCCAAGGAATAACAGCAGCACTTTTTTATAGTCAAATCAGTAAAGAAGACCTGTGCGTAAACGGGGTAGAGAAAAGCAGATAGTTTAATGATATTTCTAAGTGACAATGGATTATAACACGGGCTGAAATTTATTTTTATCTCTGAAATACCGTGATGATGATTTTTTTGGGTGTTTATGTTTTCCATTTATTCTATACTGAATGAATTGAAAGTAGAAGTGGCATGGTGGCGGAATGGTCCACTTCATAGCTTAATTCCTGTCTAGGTGCGGTCTGCACATTCTCCTTATGTTCCAATGCATTTTTCTCCCACCTCCCAAAGACATGAATGATAGGTCAATTAGCAGCTCCAAATTGGTTGGTGCATTCATGGGAGTGGCTTGTGATGGACTGGTCACCCATACACAGATGTTTTCCACCTTATTTGTGATGCAGTCAGGATAGACTCTGATCTTCATGATCTCTTCTGAACTAAGAAGAAAATGAGTAAGTGTATGCATGATAATCATGTCAATTAAATATATTATATCAGAGACACAGTACTGTATATCTAGTCAATCAGATGTATGTCTTTTGTAGTTCTGGTGGAGAAAGAAAACAAGAACAGCATGACCACTGTACCAAATTAATAGGTGACTATAAATACACATTCTATTCATATACAGCCAGACTGGACTGGAACAAATATCCTCTCTACTATGACAAAAAGGAACACTCAAAACAACAGGCAATGCAGAAGACAAAGAATGTGTTAGGATAGGTCAGTCAGCTAGAGGACAAGGTTAGTGCTTGAAGCTGCATAGTCTGTGCATGTGTGTGTCAGACAGCAGTGTAAGTTAGGCACTGCTCCTCGTGGGGTTACGTGGTATGCAGACAGAAATAAAGAGAAGATATGCCTTGAGGTTTTTACAGTGTTGACAGAGCCCTTCATCTTGCTACAACTCCATGACAGTGATATCTTGATGGTTAACAACTGTGAAATGTACGAAAACAATACAATGAGTGCAGCTTTCAACGAATGGATTCCCTGTCCATGGTTGGTTAATGCCCAGCACCCACTGATGCCAAGATAAACATCTGTCTTCCACCGACTCAGTTTTATCAATAACCTGCATTTCACACCACAAATATACTTCAGTCTGTGTTAAAACGAGTTGGCACTGATCAAATAAATGAGAATTCCCCTAAGAAAAGCCTCTGTGAAGATTTTTTATCGCATCTTTGAAAACTAAACTTCACAACTTCAGATGAAAGATACAGTACCTTTCTAAAATTGCTCAGGTTTTAGTTGTGACAGTTATATTTCCTGACAGGATTAAAACAATCAGAAAAGACACATTTAAAACTCACTTGATTGGATCCTTTAATTAAAGGAACTCAAACATTTTGTTTTAAAGTATAGCAGTACACTGCAATGGGCTGGCGCCCTGCCTGGGGTTTGTTTCCTGCCTTGCGCCCTGTGTCAGCTGGGATTGGCTCCAGCAGACTCCCGTGACCCTGTAGTTAGGATGTAGCGGGTTGGATAATGGATTGATGTAGTATAGCAGTACATAGCAGTAAATTGTTAAGCCATACATTTACATTCACAAATGTGCACAGTACAGTTAAACACCCAGTAAAACAAATTCAATTGATTACCACAAACAAATTATGACAAAATGACATTCATTAACATTACAATTGAAATATGATCAGGTGAGGATAGAAGAGGTGGAGGAGATCAACCTCTGGAGAGTCAATAGTTAGTTTTAAAAAATAAAGTTCCGATCAAAGTCAGACAAAATCACACTTCTGATATGGACACCCATCCCTACCTAGGTACAGTAGGCTAGTTTATGGTGGACAATGTGTAAAAAAAAAAACTTAAAAACTTTTCTTATTGAATCCTAAGACTGCTAGAATGTCTGGTTACCTCCTTATGGACAGGAACAATAACTTTGCAGTGGCACAGCAGGAGTTTCAGAAGAGAAACTGAACAGATTAGGTTAAAGTTCATGTACCCCTTCAATACAGCCATGCGTGTCTGATAACACAATATCTGCTAATGTGTCAACAGTGGCCATCTTCATGAAGGAAAGAAGCCACTAGAAAGATGAACTCTGTTAAAAGTTATGATTGGAAAGAAAGTTACAGAGTACCAGAAATTTCTGGACTTCCAGTCTCTTATGGAAAAAAAAAATCCTTAAAAACACAAGTGTGTGGCTGTGAGAACCCAAGCTTCTTTATTTTTTTCTTATTCCTGTCATATTTTTTTAAAATAAAATGCACGACTGCAAGCAAATAAAGGGATCTTTGTGTGTTTGCACTCCTTCAGTTCTTTTAACCATTTGTCAGCAGTGAAGAATCACTCAGGGTGTCTCCTCTGTCCCTTCCATGTTTTCTAAGAGACAGCCTAGCCAGCAAACCCAGGACGCCTAAGTCAGAAGCCGGCCTTTTGACTTCTACTACAACAGAAACAGTATGGTACTATGCAGGACTGTCACCTCCCTAAATTTGCCTCACCCTTAACGGATACCAGACAAGCCCCAAAATGTTAACAGCTAGGAATTGCTGTTGGGCAATCAATTGCTGAGGGACTCATCTCTCTCTCTGTTTCATGTCCATACAACATAAGGTTACCCAGAAACCTACGGCCTCATGATCAGAAGCAAATACTTATTCAGATGAACAAAAGCTTCTTGACTGCTACAATGGATATGGAGTCATATTACACAGAGGATTTGCTTTTCCGCCCTGTCCAAGAATATTTTTAAGGTAGAAAGCAGTATGTATTGAAATGTTCTGCGGGACAAAGCAGCCATGCCCATATAACTTCTACCTTCACCACAGATATTTAAAACATAAAGCTGTCTATACCCAAAAGAAATTTGATACAGCATAATGATATTCACCAGCCAAAATGGATGAAATGAGGAGGAACACCACACTGCTTTTCCACTTGGCTTTGAACTGGCACAGAAATAATGGATGTTTGTAAATTATTTCTGAATTGTTGGAGATCAGCACTAGCAGGTTCAACAAGTCGATTCAGGCTCCAGTTTCAGCATAGTTCACACAATGATTGACTTTTTAATTTAGCCAAAGACAGTGTGCACACACACACACACACACACACACACACACACACACAATAAGAAATATAATATATTTCCTGAAGGTGTTTTTTCCAATTCAAGATTCTGGAAGAATTTGGCAAACACCAAATCTGTAAAGAATATAAAGTCATCCAAAGGTATGTTTTCTTCCAGGCCAATTTAGAATTCTAAAATAGTTTACCCTTGTGTCTTTTGACTGTAAGGATGGAAACCAGAATTCCCACTGAGAGTCCATCTGAACAACACAAAAAAGTTCCTCACAAATAGAGGTTTGCCAGTCAAATCAGGCAACCTACAGCACTTCCATGCCATTCAAATTATAATCTGCATTTAAAAAGGAAACCTCTAGCTACTGAATACTTACATTTCCCAATAAGACTTGGACAGGCCTTACTAGTGTTTCTGTCAGAAATGGCCAAGGTGCTATAAGTCACTTAAACTTTATTCACTCCCAAACCTGTGCAGGTTAATTTCTGAGGTGCCAATCAAGTGTATTAATCATTTCTTGAGCCATTCATCAAGTTTCTGAAGCTGCTTTTTCAATTATGTGAGTCATGGGCAGTCTCGAAGGCCACTTCAGGTACCATGCAGTCATTGAAGGACTTGCTCAGGGACACACATATACTGATACTGTCATTTATATTACCTCAGGCCCATTAATCTAAAGAGTATCTTTGTGAAATCAGAACTTTGAGAACATTTTGACAAGAATAGGCCATTCAGCCTCATAAAACTTGTGAATCCTATCCACCTCAATTCTCCAAAATAGCATTAAGTGGAGTTTTAAAGATCTCTAAAGTCCTGCTCTCTACCATATTACTTGGCAACTTATTCCATGTGTCTCTGGTTCTCTGTGTGATGAAAATGTGGGGATACACTAAAGTATGCAGGCAAAAGCTGTTTAAACACTGGAAAATATATTCATTTCATATGGCTAGGCCAGAAAATGGTCCTTGACAGGGCGAGGTGTAAGCACTAGCCCCCTCATAATTTAATGTGTTCAGAGCTACTCTACTTCTTTTTGGAATGTTCTAAGTTAAGTTTTTCTGTTCAGTTGACACTTTCATTCAGTAAGCTTCCTTTCACATTTTACTGCTCAGCTGCCCGTCATTTCAAAGCCTTTCATGGTCTGCAAGATCTTTGGAAACTTTATAAAAGAAAAGCAAGTGAAATTCCTCAAAAACCTACAACAAAAGTATCTTTTGAAAAGATGTCTTAGGTTATTCAGCGGGGCCCATTTGCTCTACTCATCAGTGAAATGGCTGTCCCGCTTGGAACACAGAAAACAGGAGTTGTCAGTGGCAAGTTTCTTTGTGAGTGAAAGCACTGCAGCTGAATCTGGCACCCCGCATGCAACTACAAATGTTGGACGCAGCGCAAAGAAAGGACTGCCTGACTGTGCAGGGATCTGGCATTTAGTGTCACAAAACAAGCCATTGCTATCACACGTGTTAGCTAAGTAAAGTAGGTAAAGGTCATGTCTTCTTGGAAGTACGGGAGATGAAATACTACACAACCATACCCGTAGCGGGACAGAAAGAAAAAAAATCAGTTCAAAGTGTCCCCAGAGACGGACATACCATATGCCTGGAGCTGAATCACTGTATCGTTAAAAGTCTATGTTCTGTTTCTTTATGTAGAAGCTTAAAATCACAAACTGTGAAAGGAGAATCGAGGAAGGCCTTTCAACATCACAATTTAAAATGGCTCAATAAACTTTACATAAAATATCACAGAGCTGACATTACTCTACATCTTGTTTATGAGAAAAAAAAAACTATCTGTGAATGTAAATCTCAGAGATGGGACTGCTGTTTAAAACAATGTATTCTACAAAGACGTGCAAACAAGCTTAATACCTGAGAGATGCTAGGGAATCCCAGATTCCTGCAGCCATTACAGGGTGTTAATGCCTCCCATAAGCCCGCAGGCCCACAGCTTCTCTCACCTTCCTCCTCTTCAGATGGAGGGATTAAGGGGGGTGACGGTCGCTGCACAGATAAAAAAAGAAATATTAACTAAAAAGAAAGCAATCAGTTCTCTACATATTCAGCAACGGCAAGAAAAACTTTTATGTCAACAATTCTCATCAATGATTATGTCTGCCTTTACTTAAAACACTTGCTGCAGTTCAAAGTACACAGCCAGCACCATTTTGATATGGAACAAGAAGAACATGCAAGAAGCCACATGTGAAAGGCACAAAGATGGAACGTAGCTCACTCGCAGTGTTTTTATAGCAGACCCGACAATTTACACGAACAAAATGTCAGTTTTATTTGCTTGTGCTTGCATCTGCCATCAAACCGTGAATGTTAGTCATTAAGTGTGACTGTGTATGTATGTAATTCAATACGTGAGCCTGCATTGCAATATAGCTTTACTCAAACAATTTTTTTTTTGTAAAAGTTGTCTCATTCAAGGGTAAGTAGCACATTTATTATACCATTTGCATACATTGTCAGGTCTGCCGTGTCTGTGAAAACACTAATTGTGCCAGCTCCCAGTGTTGTGCTCTTCACTTGCATCTTGCTCCATCCATGTGCCATCTGACATTTTCTCCCTTGTCTACATTAAATTCATGCTGGCTGTATACTTTGTATTCCAAGTTGTGTGAAATACATTGCAATGCTATTTCAAGTGAGTTTATAGTCGTATTTTACATAATTGGAGCACCAACAGTTTTTAGTTTGTCTATTATTTTTGTCACAATGTTTCACGCATAGTGTGGGTGATTATAAGTGTGACATTTTTTATGTGATTATTTTCTAGTTGTCTGCTGAAGAGACAGCAAATGATATATGTTCAGTAATGTTGATAACAGCAGCATTTGTCGAAGTGTAAAGGATATGAAAATAAAGTCAAGTGCGAGCCGGAGGAGCTAGACAGCAATTATACCTGGGTATTAATATTCAATACCATTGCTTCTGGCAGGGGTCTCCCATATAAAAAACAAAGAAATATATCATCAATCACTTTTTCTAAATAGAACATCAGAGTTACAACAACATAGGCATTTTAAGTGCAGCAATTTAGGAAAAATCAAGAAAGAACTGGAGCATGTAATGTACACTGATGAAATATTTAAAGATTTAAAACATGTGAGGCATCAAGTGTGGCACTTCTAATATTAAACGTGGGTTCAGTAAAAGAATGGAGGGATAGATTTTCTATGCATAGTACAAAGGAAGAGTGGATTTTTTATAACAATTACATGGATAACATGTCCATCAAAGATGTGGGGGAGCATGGACGATGACCAAGCCAGTGGTTTACAGGCAACAACTACACAGGAATCAGACAATCCAGTTCTTAAATTAAATGGTCTGATTTGGGATATCACCCTACGAGGCAAAGGTGACCCAACGAAAAATTAATATGACAAAATATTATACCATGATCAGAAATTAGGCTATTCTTAAAAAGGCTTACCCTATTTTTGGTTCCAAAAAAAACACATATATCAGGTCTACATGGAATTTGAAATGAGTGGCTTTCTGGCCAACAATAATCACTTTCCAGAGAGAATTCCCAAAGCAAGTCACCTAGGCTAACTGTTAGGCATGGTATTGGCAGTATGCACAAGGAATGAGTGAACAGCTATAAAGGTCAGGACTGGGTTTAAGCTCAGGCCTAAGACCCAGAAACATCTTGTCTTTGTTTTGCCCCAGCACTTCCTCTCTAGGTATGTTTGTTGTCACACACATGTGCTTGGGAGGCAGTCGATGGGCTTAACTGGGCTTATAATGGAGAGTCAAGGGTTGACACTGTGCACTAATGCTTTCTCTCCTTCCCTTACAGATCATTAGAAGGCAAGACAAACTAAGCCCTAACCAGCTTCCCCATTCCTTTCTGGACCACACCCTCCTGCTGACCTCACTTCCACATCTTCTCTCCTGGAACCACCTCTTCCTTTCCACCACCTATAAAATCCCAACCTATATCCTCTTGTTTCAGTCCCGTTTTGGACACAGTTTTTTGTGACTACTCCGTTCCCTCTACAATATATGGGGTGGATCCCCAGACCTTTTTCATCTTTGTTTTCTTGTATTTATATTGTATACAATGTTAATCATGTTTCATTTACATCACGCAAGGGCTCTAGAAATAAAAGAAGGGGCAAATCTTCACTCCAGCTTTGAGCTTTGAACTTGCCCACTTCTGACAGGAAAAGAAAAGAGAAAATGAAATGATTATTGAGATGACTTACAAAAACAAATCATTATACATACAAGATAGCCTGCAAGAAGGTGAGAAAGGAAAAGAAACGAAATGACAGAACCATTTTTTGCTGGTCAGAGACACACTGTTCTATGATGCCCAATGAAGGATCTCAAACTTTTGTTTTGTTAGTGTACAATTGGATAAACTCATGTTACGGTGCCGTGCTAAAGAAAAATTCTGGTCACATGGTCATTCTGCTCGACTTAAAAATCTGAACATTTATATATCTAGCACATTAGTTTTGCATGCCGTTCTGAAAGTGGTAGGAGCCCTGAATAGAACAGGACAGATACTGATCATAATAATGAAAGGGTAGAAATTATAGATGAAATGTGAAGAAAGGAAATAAGTGTCATCATTCTTATGTTTTACTGGGTGAAAGACCATCCATGACATCTTATGCTGTGGCTGTGATGTGGTAACATCAGCCTATACAGTAAGGTTTAACCACTAGGCTAGTGTAGTAAGGGTTACAGATGTACTATGGATCGAAGTAAGATGGAAGCTTAGAAAATGGCAGGAGATGGTTTAAGGTTAAAGCTGTATAATCGAGGTTTCAAAAGAACAGAACCACCATAGTTTCCAGGCTGTGTCTGTGCTTTGTTGAGCAGCATAGGGTCTCTACAAAACTATTACTCATTCCAGGTTTTGAGGGAAAATGTGTGGTAGGATTTTCTTTTTCTTTAAAGCATTTTTTAATCCCTAATATATAGTATCTCCAATACCCTTAATTCATTGCTAGGCCCGATAAAATAAAATGCCAGACACCATTTCTACATTTCTTAATACTCAGTGTCTGCTGTGCCCGAGGTTTGCTTAGATCTTTTTTAATGTAATTTCCATGATTCCAGCAGCAACAAGAAAAATCTTGACCAATACCTTGATACAAAGCAATAAATATGCATTTTCTATACGACTGGAATGGGGTCCTGTGCAAGAAAAAAAAAGCTAGAAATGCAATCAATAAATTCTTGTGCATTAGAAAAAACAAAAATAAAATTTAAATTAGCAACCACTTCTACCAAACACTTTTCAGAAACCACCTGACAGGTGAAATCTAAATTACGTGCCACTGAAAGATTCACAAATATACTTAAGTAAACACTTTTTCTTATCAAAACAATAGTGTTAATATACAAAAATGTCTTTATATATGTAAAAATGGAATTGTATTGTGTGATAAAAAATAAAGAGAGAAGGCCAGCAGACCCAGTACCTCACACACTAGATAGCTTTTATTTTCTTAAACTCAGCAACTGCTGATAGTAATAAAACTGTAAAAAGACTTTTGTTTTTAATTAAGGGTTTTTTTTTTTTATAGGTACACCCATTAATGAAATGGTTTGGGCTTTATAAAATCCCTGTCACAGTGTATGCTTTTGGAAACAATTACCAAACCAGTTAATAATACAGTATACTGTAGCAGGATCTGATGCATCAGTCAATGACTTTATTTTATCTACTGCCTGTCATTTTGTGGTATCACAAACTATTTTCAACACAAATAAAAATCTACTATAATACACTGAAATCTATTACTCTCCATCAACAAACTAATCTTTACTTTAGAACGTATAGTGTTTGTCATTTTTAGATATCATCACAAAACAGTTTACAGTGAACTATAACATGAATCAGTCATCCAATCTTTCTTTTTCAGACTTCATTGATTATGTACAGAGTCACAGGGTCCCAGCCCCACTGGAACCAGCCCTGGATAGGTTGCCAGTCCTACACAGGGTGAACACCCCGATTAATTTAATTTATATATACCTTTCATTTTATATGCTAACCATTTACAAAACCAATTCACAAACCAGTATAACATGAGAAAATCCATTACTATACTTAATTAACTTATTTATACATTACTAGCTATGCTACCCATCTAAGGTGGGTTACAGACCTTAGCATTAATGTTTCCAGTGCACCATGCAATGCATATGTCTCTGTTATATGCCATTTGGTATGCAATTCGTAAAAGCAGTGTTAATGTTCATGATGCGTCATCTGTTGGAATGACAAATGCAATGCATTTTATTACTAGAAATGCTTGTGATGTGCCATCGTTGGAATGACAGAAACAGAGCAGCTGGTATGAGAGGCAGACAAATACACAGACACTTACTGTATCCTACTGTTATGGTGAACTGGTTAAGGTATACACAAAAAAAAGAAAAACTGGTCAGAAACTATTTAGGACTTCAGCATACTGTTGGTCAAGTAATGCATTACTGTACAAATACTTCAAAGTCTCAAACTTTGGGATCTTGGGGGCAAGATGGGGCATAGTCTTGCAGCACCAGATGCCAGGCAAGAATAAGCTTTGGGCCAAAGTCTTCACAGGGACACCTATATACACGCCCATTCAGAGCTAATTTAAATTAACTAATTAACTGGACTATCCATGTAAGAAAAACAAACGTACTCAGAGAAAACCGCACATAAGCATGGTAAGACCATGCAGATGCCACTCAGACAAAAAACATGCAGACATTTTGAACTCAGGACACATTATCTATTAGGTAGCAGAATTAGCCATCTGTTCCGCCACTGGAAATAGTTGTTGATACTCCCAACAGACGATGCCAGATGATATAACAAATTGCAATACACTACAGTTTTCATCGCAAAAGCAACTTAATTCTGCATTTAGCATTACCATCTTATCTTTTACATTTATAAATGCATTTTTCTAAGAACACTTAGGTGAAACATATAGCAAATGCACAATTTACAAAAGGTCTAACAATAGTATATCTGTAGAAAAAAATAATTCCTACTGTTTGCCCAGATTGATTTCTGCAGCATATGAAGGATATTTCCTTGACACCTGACAGAATCAATTTTTCAAATTCAGTTATCTGGTACAATAAAAATAAATATGTGAATTATGTATGTACTTTCTTGTAGCTGCATATAAATGCTGGCCCAGTTCAAAGTGTCCCAAGTAGATTGTAGCTGGGAAAGGATAACAAGCATACACTGCAAAAACAAACAGTGGTGGTATTTGGTGGAAAGTTGGCATAATCCTAGCCAAAAGGTAAAAATTAGATGGAGTGCTGAAAAAATGTTTAACATATCCTTCAAATTATAACAAGCAGTAATTTAAATTAAAGCAGAGCAACAAAGGTTAATAATTATAGTACTTCTTTGAACATATTGACTGTCTTTTAGCTTTTCACAGATTTTTTTATTTCTCTCTTCATCCATTTCTGAACCTGTCTCAAGCTGTATCTTATCTTAGCAGAATGCAACCCTGAGTGGGGTGTGCAGGGCACAGTTATGTACATACCTACACTCTCTCAGACCTGTCCAATAACCAACAGCAAATTAACTTGTGTTTAAAAATTGTACAGTAGCAATGAGATGCATGCTTTAATGTGTTAATTTGTTAATGAATTATACATTTTTCGTGAACAAAAAAGACAATTCAGTTTTCAAATACTCAAAAACATTTGAGACATAAGAAATTGAACAAATGAAAGGAGACCATGTAGTGCATTAATCTTATATGTTTAGCTAACAGCTAAGCCATCCCAATATCTCATCTATATCTCTCTATTATAAAAAAAATCTTAAGACAAGACAAGACTATTGCAAGAGATTTTTTCAAGTCCCGTCCTCCTCTCAACCATTTCAGGTTCACATCCCCAGACCATGGTCCTCTCACCTCTCATTCGTATGAATGCTTTTGTCAGACACAGTTCCTGCGCTCTCAGCTCTTATAAATTTTTACGATCAAATTGGGAAATTGGTTAAATGTGTATCAATAGACTATGCTGAAATGGTGGTGATGTTGCAGAAGATGAAAACATTAACTTACAATATCCAATAGAATGTCTACAACCATTAACATCGTCCGGTTTTCCACTGGCTGTATTACTGTTGAAAGAAGGATGTATTGTAATGTTATTGTGTAATTTATGTCTGAGTGATGGGCTATGCAATAGGAAAAGATTAATCCATCCATCCATCCATTGTCTCCCGCTTATCCGAGGTCGGGTTGCGGGGGCAGCAGCTTGAGCAGAGATGCCCAGACTTCCCTCTCCCCGGCCACTTCTTCTAGCTCTTCCGGGAGAATCCCAAGGCGTTCCCAGGCCAGTCGAGAGACATAGTCCCTCCAACATGTCCTGGGTCTTCCCCGGGGCCTCCTTCCGGTTAGACGTGCCCGAAACACCTCATCAGGGAGGCGTCCAGGAGGCATCCTGATCAGATGCCCGAGCCACCTCATCTGACTCCTCTCGATGCGGAGGAGCAGCGGCTCTACTCTGAGCCCCTCCCGGATGACTGAGCTTCTCACCCTATCTTTAAGGGAAAGCCCAGACACCCTGTGGAGGAAACTCATTTCAGCCACTTGTATTCGCGATCTCGTTCTTTCGGTCACTACCCATAGCTCATGACCATAGGTGAGGGTAGGAACATAGATCGACTGGTAAATTGAGAGCTTCGCCTTGCGGCTCAGTTCCTTTTTCACCACGACAGACCGATGCAGCGCCCGCATTACTGCGGATGCCGCACCGATCCGCCTGTCGATCTCACGCTCCATTCTTCCCTGACTCGTGAACAAGACCCCGAGATACTTGAACTCCTCCACTTGGGGCAGGATCTCGCTACCAACCCTGAGAGGGCACTCCACCCTTTTCCGGCTGAGGACCATGGTCTCGGATTTGGAGGTGCTGATTCTCATCCCAGCCGCTTCACACTCGGCTGTGAACCGATCCAGAGAGAGCTGAAGATCACGGCCTGATGAAGCAAACAGGACAACATCATCTGCAAAAAGCAGTGACCCAATCCTGAGCCCACCAAACCGGACCCCCTCAACGCCCTGGCTGCGCCTAGAAATTCTGTCCATAAAAGTTATGAACAGAATCGGTGACAAAGGGCAGCCCTGGTGGAGTCCAACTCTCACTGGAAACGGGTTCGACTTACTGCCGGCAATGCGGACCAAGCTCTGGCACCGATCGTACAGGGACCGAACAGCCCTTATCAGGGGGGCCGGTACCCCATACTCTCGGAGTACCCCCCACAGGATTCCCCGAGGGACACGGTCGAATGCCTTTTCCAAGTCCACAAAACACATGTAGACTGGTTGGGCAAACTCCCATGCACCCTCCAGGACCCTGCTAAGGGTATAGAGCTGGTCCATTGTTCCGCGACCAGGACGAAAACCACAATGTTCCTCCTGAATCCGAGGCTCGACTATCTGACGGACCCTCCTCTCCAGGACCCCTGAATAGACTTTTCCAGGGAGGCTGAGGAGTGTGATCCCTCTGTAGTTGGAACACACCCTCCGATCCCCCTTCTTAAAGAGGGGGACTACCACCCCGGTCTGCCAATCCAGAGGCACTGTCCCTGATGTCCATGCGATGTGGCAGAGGCGTGTCAACCAAGACAGTCCTACAACATCCAGAGCCTTTAGGAACTCCGGGCGTATCTCATCCACCCCCGGGGCCCTGCCACCAAGGAGTTTTTTGACCACCTCGGTGACCTCAGTCCCAGAGATGGGGGAGCCCACCTCTGAGTCCCCAGGCTCTGCTTCCTCATTGGAAGGCATGTTAATGGGATTGAGGAGGTCTTCGAAGTACTCCCCCCACCAACCCACAACGTCCCGAGTCGAGGTCAGCAGCGCACCATCCTCACCATATACAGTGTTGACACTGCACTGCTTCCCCTTCCTGAGACGCCGGATGGTGGACCAGAATCTCCTCGAAGCCGTCCGAAAGTCGTTCTCCATGGCCTCCCCAAACTCCTCCCACGCCCGAGTTTTTGCCTCAGCAACCACCAAAGCCGCATTCCGCTTGGCCTGCCGGTACCTATCAGCTGCCTCCAGGGTCCCACAGGACAAAAGGGACCGGTAGGACTCCTTCTTCAGCTTGACGGCATCCTTCTCCGCCGGTGTCCACCAACGGGTTCGGGGATTGCCGCCACGACAGGCACCGACCACCTTACGGCCACAGCTCCGGTCAGCTGCCTCAACAATAGAGGCACGGAACATGGCCCATTCGGACTCAATGTCCCCCACCTCCCTCGGGATGTGGTCGAAGTTCTGCCGGAGGTGGGAGTTGAAGCTACTTCTGACAGGGGGCTCTGCCAGACGTTCCCAGCAGACCCTCACAACACGTTTGGGCCTACCACGCCTGACCGGCATCCTCCCCCACCATCGAAGCCAACTCACCACCAGGTGGTAATCAGTTGACAGCTCCGCCCCTCTCTTCACCCGAGTGTCCAAGACATGTGGCCGCAAGTCCGACGACACGACCACAAAGTCGATCATCGAACTGAGGCCTAGGGTGTCCTGGTGCCAAGTGCACATATGAACACCCCTATGCTTGAACATGGTGTTCGTTATGGACAATCCGTGACGAGCACAGAAGTCCAATAACAAAACACCGCTCGGGTTCAGATCGGGGGGGCCATTCCTCCCAATCACGCCCTTCCAGGTCTCACTGTCATTGCCCACGTGAGCATTGAAGTCTCCCAGCAGAACGAGGGAGTCCCCAGAAGGTATGCCTTCTAGCACCCCCTCCAGGGACTCCAAAAAGGGTGGGTACTCTGAACTGCTGTTCGGTGCATACGCACAAACAACAGTTAGGACCTGTCCCCCCACCCGAAGGCGAAGGAAGGCTACCCTCTCGTCCACCAGGGTAAACCCCAATGTACAGGCTCCAAGTCGGGGGGCAATAAGTATACCCACACCCGCTCTGCGCCTCTCACCAGGGGCAACTCCAGAGTGGTACAGAGTCCAGCCCCTCTCAAGGAGATTGGTTCCAGAGTCCAAGCTGTGCGTCGAGGTGAGTCCGACTATATCTAGCCGGAACCTCTCAACTTCGCGCACTAGCTCAGGCTCCTTCCCCTTCAGAGAGGTGACATTCCACGTCCCAAGAGCCAGCTTCTGTAGCCGAGGATCGGACCGCCAAGGTCCCCGCTTTCGGCCACCACCCAACTCACACTGCACCCGACCTCCTTGACCCCTCCCATAGGTGGTGAGCCCATGGGAAGGGGGACCCACATTGCCTCTTCGGGCTGTGCCCGACCGAGCCCCATGGGTGCAGGCCCGGCCACCAGGCGCTCGCCATCGAGCCCCACCTCCAGGCCTGGCTCCAGAGTGGGGCCCCGGTGACCCGCGTCCGGGCAAGGGAAAACGCCGTCCAAAATTGTTTTTCATCATAGGAGGTTTTGTTTAACCGCTCTTTGTCTCATCCCTCACCTAGGACCAGTTTGCCTTGGGTGGCCCTACCAGGGGCATAAAGCCCCGGACAACAGAGCTCCTAGGATCACAGGGACACGCAAACCCCTCCACCACGATAAGGTGGCGGTTAAAGGTTAAAATTAAATCGTATTCAAAATTGTTCAAACAATTCTGACGTAAAATTTTAATAGACGACAAGAAAGGTAATGTAGTACATCTTCCGCGGAAAACATTAGACACCAAAGGAGATCTTGATATACCATTCATATTAAAACGTTTACAGTTTCCCGTTAGAAAAGCTTTTGCTATGACAATTATCAAAATCACAGGGACAAACATTTGAAAAATTTGGTTTATTTATTAGAGAGAAAGAAATGATATTCACTCACGGGCAGGTATATGTTGCGTTGTCATGATGTAACTCTAAACACGGAATCAAAATTCAATGCGATATTGACGAAAAGTTAATTCCAAATATTGTTTTTACTGAAGTTTCACAGTAAAAGTGTAAGTTTAAAAAGTATTTGCGTGTTAATTTCAAAGCCAAACAGAACGAAAGCGTGTAACGCAACGAATACCTCTAATGCAACATGAAACATAATTTTCTTTCAATTTATTACGTTTTTACTATTTTTTACTATGGTTAATTACTCGCTATAATGTAAAATAGTTAGGTCTATTATGCATATGTAACAATTCCCATGAAAATAACAATGTATTTAAATTGTACATCCGCTTCCCCATACGCGAGCGGCAGAACCATTAAGTGGCTGGCGCGTAGCGCCTTGAGGGCAGAGCCCCCTAGTTCTTCTTAAAGGTTGTCAAGGTTTCTGCTTCGACTCCATGTGCTTCCTGGCTTCAGTTTGAAATGCACTTCCCCTTAATTTCCATTGATGTCCTCGAGTATGTGATTCATATTTTAAGCTGAAAGAATGTTGCTGGAACTACTTTATCAATGCCTTTGAGGAGTTTAAACAGGTTTAATTTTATAAGTCTGTCAAAATGATGTAAAGCTTTGTAGCATCTCAGATTATTTATTTATTTATTTGTTTTGTTTGTTTGTTTTATTGACATTAGCCTTTTTTAGCAGAAAATATCCACTGGAGCTTGCAAACAATGCAGCTGAAAATGTTGAGCGATTTCAGATGAGGTTTCTTGCTTCTCCATTTTCTTGTCAGTTTGTTAATTTTAAATATTGTACAAATCAGCCTGGGGCATAACAGTGACGCAGTTGGAGAGTTGTTGCCTTACAGTAAGGAGACCAGGGTTTGTGTCCTGGGTCCTCCCTCCCTCCATGGAGTTTGCAAGTTCTGCCTGCATGGGTTTCCTCCAGGTGCCCCAGTTTCCTTCCACAGATCAAAGAGATTCAAGTTAGGTGGACTGGCAATCCTAAATTGGCTCTAGTGTGTGGTTGATGTGTGTGTGTGTGTGTGTTTGCCCTGCAATGGACTGGCACCCTGTCCAGGGTGTGTTCCTTTCTTGATCCCTGTGGTAGCTGGGATAGACTCCAGAAGACTGGTTCGACCCTGTTCAGGACTAAACATGTTAGAAAATGACTGACCGACAAATCAGCCTTCAAATACTCCTGTCAGTTGATGTTTGAGAGACAGTCCTAGTTTGTAGTGTGTAAGAGTACTTGATTTTAACATAACAATGCCTGTAAATTACTTAAGTCAATTCTTTCTAGTAATATTCTGAGGGTCAAAATCAGCCAAATCACTCGACTTAAGCCTTCCCATAGCATTTGGTACAGGGGTCACTGCAGCAGTGCTTTGCAATCTATTGGAATGTAGGAATGGAATCTGTTATACAAACAACAGTAAAATTCACTTTTTCTAAACTTCCTCACATGATAAAAAGCAAAAGAAAAAAAATCCCAATATTTGGCACAAATATTGCCATAGTCTACTAAGCTGAAATTTCTTCTCATGTATCTATCTACAGGTTCCCTGCAACCCTGCTCAGGATAAAGTGGGTTTAGGAGATGAATGGATGATAATATTGTCAGGAGTCAATTCTAGTGTCACATAGACGCACTATAACAGAGGTAAACTCAAATCATGATGACGGTTCTACATCGGAGCAAGAATGCACATCGCACTTTTGCCATCTCTGTACTTTGTATATGTACATGTGAAGTTCTGCACTGTACTTGTGACCTTACGCTGTAGGAAGTAAGTAAATAAATAAAGGTAAATAACATTCGATCTGGCTGTTACATACAAAGGACAGTGTATATAAGGACGGTGCATGTGCCCAAAACATTAACATTTATATGTTACTTACATAAAAGCCAGATCATGGGATCATGAACGTGGCTGAGAGAATAAAACTGAATAAAAAAAAAAAAACAAAGCTAACCTTTACAAGTATCATAAAAATACACCGGCTGTTACAGACTGGAATCAAATGTATGTTTTTATTCTAAAATAGTAAGAATACGAGCTGCCCAGTTCTCAAAACAGACTCGTACAGGATCGAACCCATGAAGTTTTGATTACCAGTCAGCAGTTGATACCATTGCGCCACCAAAGCGCTCGTAGCAAATGCGTGTCAATGTCGCACCCTAAGGCGGGTTCTTTTTCTGCAGTTATATTTTTGAATAAAAGCGCACTTGTTCTGTTGTATTTGTGAAAGTGTTTCTTTGACATTTGGAATTCAGGCTTCACACATTACACACTTCATGTCTACATTTTGTCAATTATTATTAAAACATGAAAAATATTTCTGTTTTAACGATGTGTTTACATAGATCGTTGTAGACACAGAATACACATGAAATGCAAGTGTTCCAAATAACGATCTAGTATTTATAAAAGGTGTCATTTTGCTTGACTTCTCACTCTATACAACTCTAAGCAACTGACACGTAGGTAAACGGACTTGAGCTGATAAAACTGTGCAGGGTGGGGGATTTGATAGCAGGCTGCTTGCTGTTTGCTGCTTATCCACACATTTACAGGACAAAGGACGCTGACGGAGAGGTGAGAAGCGATTTAAGGTGGAATGGATCTACGAGTTTTTTCGTAGGCTCTGGTAATTCTAGTGTTAATGTACAGAAATTTGACTTGGCAGATTTGGAGCTGCTTATAACAGAACATAACATCACATACAAATAACATAAATAGCATAACTTAAAAAGAACAACTTCAAAGCAGCAGAATAGTAAAATTATAAATGAGATGTGCAAGTGAAAGTGTGAGTCTAGAGTGTGTATACACATGCACACACATACTTGCATATACACTGTAAACATATACATCTTCAAACAGTATAAGACAGGATGCATGAATATACAAAGAAGACAGGCAAAATTACTTTGGGGAAAAAAACTTTTGAGTTGTCAGTTAGTTTCAGTTTTAATTAACCTGAAGCATTTACCAGAGGGGAGTTTGTAGAATAAGAGATGAGCTAGGTGAGATGAGTCAATGGTGACCCTTTTGACATGGTTAGTGACACAAGATGTACACAAGTCTACCACTAATGGAAGAGCACAGCCTATTATTTTCTCAGGAGACCTCACAGCACATCGTAATTTAGATTTGGAGTGTGCCATTGCTGAACCAAACAGGACAACAATGGAGAATGTGATTGCACTTTCAATTAAAGGTTTGTAAAACTGAACTAGGATTGGCTGAGAAATATTTTATTTCTTTAGTTGGTGTAAGAAGTACAATCTTTTTAAGTGCCTTTCTAATGATGGAGGTGGTGTTAATGTCCCAACTGAGAACGTTTGTGATAGTTGTGCTGAAAAATTTAAAGGATTCCACCATATTGACTGCAAGGCTCATGGGAATCTAACACAGGCCGCTGAATTATGAACAGTAGTTGAAGCAGACACTCCTGGTAGCTGAATGAAATACTGAATATAAAAGACTGAATGATACAGTCATGTCTGCACACTAACAGATGATTGCTAGAAATACATAAAACTAAACTTTAAACCAGGCTATAATACTAATTTTAGAAATTGCATGACAAGATATCTTACCCTAATGTGTATGTTATTTTCCCCTGTTTAGTGCTATACTGATAAAACAAAATAAACCTGGATTCTTTATGTAGTACTACATACTAATTAAAGGAAGCTTGTATTTTTATCTCAAATTCTTTAACATAACAAGAATATTTAATACATTTAATCTAAAAATGATTATTTTTATACATTTTAAATATATTTTCCTATTTTGAGTGCATAAAGGATGTTTACACTGACTTAATTAAATACGGGACTAAGAACTATTGTAATGTTAATTATTGATGATTTCTGTATGCATTAAACATAATAAAATGTTTAAGGCATTAAGAATAAAACACAGTTTCCAAATGAAGGGAGAACATGCACTCCATCATGCTTATTTAGTTAGCTAATGGCTAAGTTTCCCCACTATCTTACAAGTTTCTCAATTTCAGCTATGTAAATAGTGTGCTTAATGTGATGAGATTCATTTATTCTACACTGCTCATTTTCTCTCTCTACATCCTCTACAACATCTATACTTCCATACTAGCTATACATCTCAATTTTATGCTCCGACTACTGGTATCTCATAGTTGAACTACTGGAAATTCTTGATAAGGCTTGCTGCAACTATTATCTGATCTCTTGAACTCAGTGAAAACATGGCAGCTCACTTGGGGCCTCATGTATGAAACCTTGTTTAGATTCCAAACTAAAACTTTCTTTATGTTTGAAAAAGAAAAAGAGCGTGTGCACAAAAATCACTGAATTTATAAAACCGTATGTACGTGCCAGTCCAAGTTCCAATGTAAATCTCAAATCAGCTTAAAGCTATGCGCACACTTTTAATCCCTTCACTTCCCTCCCATCACCATTCAGTCCATGTTTCTGCGCTATGTTGTACAATACAGCACAAGGCATCACAATGCGGAAACCTCTGTGGGGCTGAATAGCAGTGTGGCAGGCTATGCAACAAGCGAGTTTTCAGGGATCGCAAAGATTTTTTGACTCATGTTTATTACTGACTTAGACTTCCTAGAGCTATCTTCTTCGAGTTGTATGCTGAATTGAAATCTACATTACAGGCATCATCACGCAGAAATCGTGCAATAAGTGTTCCATTGCAGGTTTTAAAAACAGTAGGGTATTTGATGCTAGTACTCCATTGCAAAGCCAGGGAACAAGCCCTGGATATAATTAAGATTCAACCCATATAGAACCGGTTTCTTTACGATCAGGGAGAGCAAGCTGAGGTCAAAAGGCAATTTGCAGCGGTTGCTGATTTTGCTAATGTAATCGGCACAATTGGTTGAACACATTTTATGATAAAGGCACCATCACAGAAAGAATTTGCTTCTGTATACAGAAAGCACTTTCATTCAATTAATATAAAAAGAATATATCAGTATCTTTCAACGAGTGTACCGCTGCACAGTGGTGAGCCATGACAGCTACTCAGGTGTGCCGTGGAAATAAGAGTGTAGTGCACCTGGGTCTGAACCTGAGAGGGATAAGTTCCTGAGGTGGTCGAGACCTGTCAGAGGAGGACAGAACTACCTGGAGAAGCTGACATAAAAGTAGCTCTGTGATCACTTTTTTGCAGACATAGCGCCTAGAGCAATTTGGACATCTGTCTGGGTGTGTGGTGTCCAGCATGCCTCACAGGGCTGGTGGATAGTGGGCATACAAGTTGCCTCTGAGGTAGAGTGAGGCAGGCAAGGGGACAAAGTGCTCACTAAAGTGCAGTGTCTGCAAATTCTGATGCCAGAGCTGCTTTTTTATTGGCTTGTCCGGTAGTCCTGCACCTTCAGACAACTGAGCATGTGTCTGAGATTTAATGTCCTTGTGGTTAGTGTGCAGTGGAATGTATTTGGTTACAAAATGCTTGCCACCACAGAAAAAAGGTTGGAAAACACTGAAAAATGTATTGCTCAAATGCATCTGAATAACGTTGCTGCGTTTTCACTTAGGTGAACCCAGGATTCCCTTATTTTATCAAATAGCAATATGAGAAGCAGACTTCAGGGTCACGCTGTTTTGTGATGGTTGGCTTCCTAGTAATGCTGCCATTGGCAGGTATGTCATAAAAACACAGTATGCCCTTGTAATGAACAAAATCAATTAGCCGTGAACTAAGGTAATTAACATTAATCATATGCATTGGGCATTGTTACCATCTTTGAAGGCCGCTGTATTGAGAGAACATGTCAGTTAACTGTAAAATGACCCTTAGGATAAAGTGGGTTTAGAAAATGGTCAGGTGGATGGACAGATGAATAATTAGTTCTGGAACAGCAGAGGACTGATAGGTCACTGAAATAAGGTTTTCTGTCCATTTTATTGTGCCTGGAGTCACTAAAATGCCAACACTAAAAACTTCTGCATAGAACTTAAGGTTGGTGTAAACATTTCATAATGTTAAGCTAATTTTGTCACCAAATTTGTATGTTAAAAATCCCAACTTTTGCATAAAAAATGGCTTATGCACATTTCCGATAGTAAGCAGGTTTTACATTTGAGACCCCTGGTACTGCATTGGTTCACTCAATCCTCTCTCAAGAGCTGCTTATATTCCAGTTATTTTTGCTATCTTATATTTATTTCAGTTGTGCAACTAATATAACTATTCTGCATTTTGTATTTTACTCTTATTTTGAATATTTCTACATACAATTAGTTTTTTTCTTTTGTTTAATTTCAACTGCCAAGTATTACATGCTAAAAATATCTTCATTGCTTGCATGTTCCAGGTGTTATTGCTATGCATGTGCACATATGCATCAGCACGTTACAACAAAAAAGTCATTTTTAAAATTTAGTTGTGTCTTCTGTATGATTTATTGTGCAAACTGTGTTTACTCAAGTGAAAGCTGAAATTCTGTGTGAGAACAGAGAAACATTCTAGCAATTAAGTAACTCACTCTTCAATGGCTTAGATTAGGATGGGTTATATTGACATTTGGCTCTGTAGTTCTCAATATTGCGATTTCTGTTAGGAAAGTATTTTGACTTTGACCATACAGTATCTTAGGTTATGATTATGAGCTTGTGTCTTGCTACTTCCATTTTGTGACACTCAAACAAAAAAACTAGTTAGACCTAATATGTATTCATTTGTTTATGAATTATTCAGTTAAAATGAATACTAAGTTGATTACAGATCAGTCTTTTAGGTCATGACATCCTGTTGTTTCCCACCCAGAGAGCGGTGCGGTCAGCTGAATGCATCACTAGGTGTGCACCCCCTAACTTCAAGGACATCTACACCAAGCAATATTAGACAAAGGGCAAAGAAAATTACCAATGAGTCCAGCCATCTCAACAACGACCTCTTTTCAGTGCTGTTGTCAGGTAAATAACACCTCTGCCTGAAGGCCAGTTCAGAGAGACCCAAGAGGAACTTTTCCCCACAGTCCATCTGCATCTTGAATAAAGAAAGCATCTAGAAAGGCATTATGCCCTATTCTCAACTCTTTTAGTTATTTATTTAGATATTTATTATGTATCACATATGTTATAATTCGTATTATAATGTATTCTATTGCACTCATTTAACATAATCATTTTTACTGATCTTTATAAAGTCATGCATTATTGTTATTTTCCTTTATATTCATCTTAAATGCATAGCCTTAGAGCTTGGAGCAAGAGGGGTATTACTAAAGTCAAAATACTATAAAATAGCAGCTGAGATCACCATTGTAATGAATCAGGAATCAGACATCCTTACTTATAACATTTGTCCAAAGGAGATTTCATATCAACAGGTGAATTCTACAACTTATGTGCAGACTGAAGAATATGGCAGCCTAACGATCTTAAGTCACCTAGGTTCATTTGCATAACACAATGTCATACACATACTCTTGGGAAGCAGCTTAAGGGCTCTGGTGAAGGTAATTACCTGCCAAACCAGGAGTTGGAACTGTATATGAATTTATTCTCTCTTCCTCCCTCTGCAGAACAGAATATTGGCAACCATTACACCGCTGACATCACTTCCGTAGTCTGCCCTCCTAGACCTGCCCCTTACTGCCTGGATCCCATATTACCAGAAGGTCGGTCATGTTGGAGTTAGTTCTACACCGGACCTCCATCTGAAAAGACGTTATTCCTCTCTTTGTAAAAAATATATATATCTGTTTTACTTTATTTTTATCATACGAGGCCGTGGATGTGCCCAAAACCTTTTTCGTGTCAGTGTCTTGTCTTTGTTAAGAAATGCATTAGCCACATCAATCAGCATACAGATAAATGGTATAATCTATAACAAACCCATTATCTTTGTATATGTCAAATTCTCATAATAGTTAAACAGATTAAAAATCTTTGGCATACATTTCATCATTGAATATGATCTTCATTCATTTATTTACCTTTTAAGTCAAAGATACATTACATACTACTGTGAACATTTTTGTTGTTTGTACCCAAAATCTTGAACAACCAGGAAATGCCTAATGCTGACCTTTATATTCTTGTGATGGTGATGTCACATGTGGTTACTTATAGTTGCCATGTAGTACCAACAGGAACAGTAATCTTACGGAAATGCCAACAAAAATACGATTCCCATAAGAAAACAAAACTTACTCAGAATATGGAACCAATGTAGGAAGTACTTCAAGATAGAGAAGCTTTTATCTGTAGCACCTCTGCACAATAACCACCTTTTTCCACTATCTCAAATATACACAGTTTTTAATGTTTGGAAAACATTGGGGATTAAATCACTTAGAGATCTGTACATAGACAATGTCTTCGCATCCAACGATCAATTATATTCCAAATTTAACTTTCCAGCAACACATTTCTTTCACTACCTCCTATTAGAAACTTTGCTAAACAAAACCTGCCCACTTTTCCTCACCTCCACCTATTTCTATTCAGGAAAAAATATTGATCAGTCTTGAGGACTCATACAGCATTTCTGTAATATATAAAACCATTTTACAGTCCCTCCCTTTCAAAAATCCAAGAGAACAGTGGAAATCTCTTACTCAACTTTTCTGAGAAGGAGTGGAAGGCAATGATGCACAGAATTCACTCGAGCTCCATATGCTCAAAGCATTCAATTATTCAACTTAAAATTATATATATGTCTCGTTTAAAATTGTGCAAAATGTTTCCAGGGCACGATCCAACCTGCGAATGTTACAATCAAGTTCCAGCCTCATTGGGCATGCAGTAAATTAACATCATTTTAGACAAAATTTTTTGAATGCCTTTCAGACAGCCTTGGTGTCACAGTCTCTCCTATGGTACCAAATGGTATGGAATGGTACCAATCATCCTCCGAGAGCAACTTCCTCAACCATCCAAAAACAGTTTGGTGATAAACAATGCCTTATCCAGCATGATGGAGCACCGTGCCATAAGGCAAAAGTAATAACTAAGTGGCTCGGGAAATAAAACATTGAAATTTTGGGTCCATTGCCGGGAAACTCCCCAGACCTCAATCCTATTGAGAACTTGTGGTCAGTCATAAAAAGAGACAGGTGGACAAAAAAAAAACCCCACAAATTCTGACAAACTCCAAGTATTATCTCCATTATGAATGGGCTGCCTATCATCAGTCAGGATTTGGCCCAGATGTTGATTGACAGCATGCCAGGGCAAAGTGCAGAGGTCTTGAAAAAGAAGGGCCAACACTGCAAATATTGACTCTTTGCATTAACTTAATGTAATTGTCAATAAATGCCTTTGAAACTTATGAAATGCTTGTAATTATACTTCAGTATACCATAGGAACATCTGACAAAAAGATCTAAAAACACAGAAGCAGCAAATTTTGTGAAAATAAATACTTGTGTCATTCTCAAAACTTTTGGTCACAACTGTAATAAATTAATGCAAAGTGCAATAAGAATTAAAGCATAATGATAGTTAAACTATGCCAAAGTGCAATAAGAATTAAAGCATGATGATAGTTAAACTATGCCCTTTAATCTGCCCTTATTAGTGAAAATACAAATTGTTAATTATCTGAAAGTAGGCAAAAATGTCAAATATCATTTTGAATTTGTTTTTCTTTATTTGCCGCAACAGTTTCCTCTCAATGTCCCATTATGAAATGTCACACTCTGCCTACATGGCTACATGTGCACAAGTATAACCAGTTTTTATTGGCTTATTTCTTGTTCTAAACTTCTAGTGTCTTCAAAGCCCTACTATGCAGTGCGAATTCTGATAATATATTGTGGCCAAGCTATGGGCAATCCCCATCCCAGCTTTCTATAAGCCCTCTGGTGACCAGTTACACCGTAGTGCTGCAATGAATGAGACGGCTTTTGATTACCATCACTGAGTATTTGGTGTAAACTACGGTTTCTTCTTGCTTTCCTTTTTTCATATTATGAGGTTATTTTATTGTACTTTTTGCACAAGTATGACCATCTGAAAAAGCAATTTCCTTTAACTGCACATAAAATCACAAGGCCGAGCAGCTATATATCTGCATAAATTAATATTTGGGCATTCATGCAAATCTAATTTCTTTCTTGTTTTCCTTAAGGAAGAGAATATGCATGCCTCATCATTCCATGAAATATTACAGTCCAGGCAAAATTCAACCCGTCTTGATGGGCTGCCACAGGCCTATTGGTCCTGGTTTTATGACTAACATACATATAGCAATGCAATTTACTCAGTGAATAGGGTGATATATCTGAAGTTATACTGAGCCGAAGGCAGCAGCAAAAGCACAGTCAACTTAATAAAGGCAAAACACAGGATTGCTTTTTCAACCTTTATCAAGCGACTTCTTTTCTGTGTTTAGAAATGCAGCTGCTAAAGTTATATGCTGACATTCTGCCTCAGTGGGTTACATTTCCTAGTTGGCAAAACGAACTATGAAGGAAATGCAGTGGACTAAGAATAAAAAACATACCTTAATTCCCCCAAAGGAAGATTTTTTGAGATTAGTAATTTTTTCTTTTTTTTTTTTTTTATATGTGCTGAATGTATTTTTAACACTACTGGGACACGGAGCCAAGGCAAGCACTGGCAATGAATGCCAACTTTGGATAACAGGCCAGTCCATCACAGGGCACACTCAGATATACAGCCACATTTACTCCAACCAGGTCAGTTTGGATGTGAAAGTTCAGGCAACACACATCTTAAGGATTTGGATGGAAAACTGGAAGAGCTAAAGAAAAATCCATGCAGACATATGAAACACATGCAGTCTCCACACAGGCTGTAACAGGCTGAGAAATCAAGCTCAAGATGCCGGAGTTTTCCAGCAGAGCCATAAACCAGAGCATTTCATTGTAATTTGTCAAATGTTCAATAAGATGCTGCAGATGTTCTATCAGACGGTTGTGGTGAGTGCCCTCTTCTATGCAGTGGTGTGCAACATAAAGAAGAACGACGCCTCACGACTTAACAAACTGGTGGGGAAGGCAGGCTCTATTGTAGGCATGGAGCTGGACAGTTTGACATCTGTGGCAGAGCGACGGGCACTGAGCAGGCTCCTGTCAATCATGGAGAATCCACTGCATCCACTAAACAGTATCATCTCCAGACAGAGGAGCAGCTTCAGCGACAGACTGCTGTCAATATCCTGTTCCACTGACAGACTGAGGAGATCGTTCCTCCCTCACACTATGTGACTCTTCAATTCCTCCCGGCGGGGTAAACATTAACATTATTCAAAATTATTGTCTGCTTTTACCTGCATTTTTATTAATCTTTAATTTAATATTGTTTTTTGTATCAGTATGCTGCTGCTGGAGTATGTGAATTTCCCCTTGGGATTAATAAAGTATCTATCTATCTATCTCATTTACAACATTTTCTAAAATTATTTTCTTAAATTATATTAAGTTCAAGCTCAGTGATGGTAACAGAAAAAATAAAAACAGGGCTCTGCAGACAGTGGTGCGGTTGGCTGAACGCATCACTGGGTGTGCACCCTCTAACTCCAAGGACATCTACATTAAGCAATGTTGGACAAAGGGCAAAGAAAATTGCCAATGAGTCCAGCCATCTCAATAACAGCCACTTTTCTGTGCTGTGGTCAGGTAAATAACACCTCTGCCCGAAGGCCAGTTCAGAGAGACCCAAGAGGAACTTTTTCCCACAGTCCATCTGCATCTTGAAAAACGAAAGCATCTAGAAATGCATGATGCCCTATTCTCAACTCTTTTAGTTATTTAAGTTATTTATTTAGATGTTTATTATTTATCACATATTTTAGAGTTCTTATTGTAATGTATTCTATTGCACTCATTTAACATCCATCCATCCATTTTCCAACCCGCTGAATCCAAACACAGGGTCACGGGGGTCTGCTGGAGCCAATCCCAGCCAACACAGGGCACAAGGCAGGGAACCCATCCTGGGCAGGGTGCCAAGCACACACTAGGGCCAATCCACCTAATCTGCATGTCTTTGGACTGTGGGAGGAAACCGGAGCACCTGGAGGAAACCCACGCAGACACGGGGAGAACATGCAAACTCCACGCAGCCATGTATTATTGTTGTTGTCCTTTATGTTCATCTTAAATGCACAGTCTTGGAGCTTAAGAATGAAGCATTGTACACATATTGTACTGTGTTGTGTCATGTCACTTTCTAACCAGTTTAATCCAGACCAGGATCATGGGGTTGGGGGGGTGCTTACGGTGGTTGTAGCCTATCCTAGCTAGCATCAGGCCCAAGGCAGGAATAACCCTTGGAAAGCATTGCCAATTCATCTAGCATGCATGTCTTTGGACAGTGGGTGAAACCAGAGCACCCGGAGGAAACCCACATACACATGGGGAGAACATGCAAACTCCACGCAGGGAGGACCTGGAACACAACATGTATAAATATATGTAACAAATTTAATTTGACTTGACAGAAGAAATGCAACACACATACACACACACATATATACTGTATATATATATATATATATATATATATATATATATATATATATATATATATATATACACAGGTATATATACAGTATATATTGAAACAGGCATTTGCCTTGTTGTGACTCATCTTTGTTTTTGGGCTTACTCTGTTCGTTGTGCCTCCCTGGTCTGTATGGGCATCAATGACTTTTTATCCCTTGTGGTCAAGACAGGTTGGGTGCCATTCAGGACAATATAGTATTACTTATCTTGATAGTTAACTTTGACTTTGACAGATTTTCATTGTTATTTTTGTCTAACTTCAATAAAAATTTGATTACAAAAATGGAATATTTGTCAACATGGGTGGTTGCTGACTTGTAAAAAAAACTGTCAGTGAGTTCACTAGTGCAACACCTAATGGTGCTATACCATTCACTTGAAGGGAAGAGCGAGAAAGTGACTGTGCAGGATGGCTGAGGTCTTTAACAATACTATTAAAGTGACATACAAGTCCAGAAAAAAAGTGCTAGAAATATTCTGAGCTGACTTTGTTCTTTGTGTCCTCTGTCCACCTCTTATGAATTCACACACCCAATGGAACATTCTTCTTGTTTTACATAAAAAAATCATGTTGCTCTGTTCTGAGTTTTCAGGAGGTCGCAACCCAAAGGAATATTAATTCATGTGTGCTGTGTAGTAATAATTTAGGTATGCACAAGTGTACATACTTTTATCATTTTATTTAAAAACATGCCACCATTTTGTAGCTTTCTTATTTTTATTACAATGTTGCTAGGAAGCACTACACTGCCTCCCTGAAGGCATTATCCGCAACGTCACGGATCTTTTGCTTTAAAACCTGTACAGCATTCGGGGCAGTGTGTAAGATTGCAGACTTATCCTGCAAACAACTCCAGTCTTAAATCCTTAGTATTTTATGTCTTCAGTTTCACAACTCGTAGTATTACACTTCTCAACTTGTCTATAGTTTCATCATCATGGTTTTACTTACTAAACATGTTCTAGTTAACAATTCCTGGAAATTCTTGTTTCAACTTTACTGATGGTTTAGCTCTTCTGTTTTGGTTTCTTGAATGCATAGACATCTCCTGGTCTGATTAATGTCTTTTTGGCAGTTGCTAACATTCCTTTCACCATCATTAATAAAACAGCTGAACTTTTGCCTATGCTGTGGTCTATCAGGTCCTCATTTGGAAACTCAGGACTGGAAAAACACCAACTTAAAAAAAAAAATCTTCCAGCTTCCAAGTAAAATTCTACCCAGAATGCACTATAACTTAAATTTATCCAAGCCTTTTAAACATATAAACCAGGAGTGGGCAATGTCGGTGCTGGAGGGCTGCAGTGGCTGCAGGTTTTTGCTCCAACCCAGTTTTTAAAGAGAATTCAATTATTGTTAATGAAGCACTTATTGTTCAAGTTACATTTTGATGCTTCAGACAGACCTGGAGGTAACAGAGTTAAAATGCTAAGATTTGCATTGGGTGTGACGAGGATGGACAGGATTAGAAATGAGTACATTAGAGGGTCAGCTCAAGTTGGACGTTTGGGAGACAAAGTCAGAGAGGCGAGATTGCGTTGGTTTGGATGTGCAGAGGAGAGATGCTGAGTATATTGGGAGAAGGATGCTAAGGATAGAGCTGCCAGGGAAGAGGAAAAGAGGAAGGCCTAAGAGAAGGTTTATGGATGTGGTGATAGAGGACATGCAGGTGATGGGTGTGACATAACAAGATGCAGAGGACAGAAAGATACAGAAGAAGATGATCTGCTGTGGCAACCCCTAACGGGAGCAGCCGAAAGAAGAAGAAGAAGATTTTAGTGGTCTCGCTTATTAAGGTTCCCCACCCTTAATTGCTTATTTCAATCTTAAATAGCTGCATTCAGTGCATTCCTTATTAGCAATAAGATGCAAATGACAAAGGAGCCTGCAGTTCTCCATCTAACTTATTTCCGTTTATACCTGTGTGGATCCATCATGCATTATTTACTTTAATACAATACTTAAGTGAAAAATGTGACAGACTGAAAGTTATCCATTTTAGGCTTCAGATCAGTAGATAGATGATCAATAGATGATATCCTTAGAAAGGAAAATATTTACAATATAAATACTTAGCAGTGCCGACTAACAAGCCATAAAATAAAATGGGGTCTAAAGTTGGAATAGATTGGTTTCTAATTCAGCAATTGGTTTGGAACAAAAACCTGTTGCCACTGTGGCCTTCTAGGACTAATATTGCCCACCTCTGATATAAACAATAATCAAGTGGTGCTGACAACAATCTGAACCAAAGCAGTTAGAATCTGGAACTCTGATGACTTTAAAAGTTAAAATAAAAAATGAAATCAAGACAACAAGAAATGTGATAAGGAAGCAGCATAGTTTTCTAAAATGCAGTTCTTAAATGCCCAAATACAGCTTCACAAGCAAGACTTGACAAATGCTGAATACTGTGTTCAACATATCCTATCAGAGTTTTGAAGCTTTTAAATTTTCATACTCTGTAAGAATTAGCTCAAAGGGTGGGATTCAGAACATTAGTAACTGTAAAAAAATTACCATTTTGTCAATGCATAGCCTAAATCTTACACTGATCTGGAGTACTGATGTATTCTATATTTCTTTTTATCATTCTAAATATTGTACTAAGTTATAATATACATACATATGTAATTTTTATTATATCAAATACACACATTACACATTATATTAATTCCATGATAGCCAGATCTTTGTCTTTTGCATGCTCATGAGGCTCCCTGGATTGCAGATTCAAACACAAAAACCACCTCACTTTATTGACTGTTTTTAAAAGTGACAGCCTCAATTTGTCAAGTTATTCTTGCAGAGAAGAGTGGTATTGCTCCTTTTAAGTAAACTTGAAAGCATTCACCATCTTATAATCTTGCAGTTCCAGGAACATGCATAATTTAGATTAAATTGATGGTCATCTCCAGACAGAGATGAAATTCCTCCATCAAGTACAGGGAAGCCTGGCATCTCTTTGATTCTACACAAATTTGATTTCGGGAAATTCATCAAAGAAAATTGGCACATACAGACTGCACCCAGACATTGAGACGCCAATGAGAAGCCGAACCCAGAGAGTGTGGAGTGACCTTGTGCTGAGCTGGTTTATTTCCTTAATGGATGGAGTGACCTACTGTTGCAATCCAGCCAAAGTGAAGCCACGGTTAGAAGTAACTCCAATGAAGAAGCCAAAGACAAGCCCTAACCTTTTACCTTAAAAGGTTGTGACTCCTTTTTTAATTCCCTAACAACGATAAGTCTAAAGAGAGAGAAATTGTGCTGTTGTAATGCAGAAACAATTACTAGCGGAAAGGAAAGCTGTTAAAAGAACCCTGAAGAAGCTACTGTGCCAGACTATAATGTGTGACAAAACGGTATTTAACATGACTGACTAGTGTCGAACAAGACAATGGTTGCTCAGGATGTTCATAAGGCATACATAAGAAACATTCTACAGACAAGACAGAGAGAAGGAGACATTTCTGTATATATGAAATTCACTCTCAACACCTCTGCTTGTAACATAATAGTAGGTACTGTCAAAAAAGGTGTAGCAGACCAACATTGTGTTACACAAAATCATACTGTAGATCAGAGGTTCTCAACCTGAGGTCCATGGACACCCTAGTGTTACGTGTAAGGGTTAGGGTTAGGGTTTCAGGAGGTCCGCGAGGGTTAGATAAAAATTAACATTTATATTCCCTATACAGTCCAGTACTGTTGATTTAGAGTAGATGTAGTATTACTAGTAGTGATGGTAGTGGAAAACATGGTAGAAGTAGATCTGTTTTAATTTGCACAAGAGGATTGTGTTTCATAATTATAATGAGTGTCCATCACTCATTTTTTTAGATTTAGATTGTGTATGTCATATATGTATGAGACAATCAAATCTCGATAAATAAAGTACATTATATTCATTGCATGCAAAATTGTGTTTATGTGAGTATTTCTGGAGATGGGGGTCCATAAATTTCATCAGATTCTTAAAGGGGTCCAAGACTGAGAAAAGTTTAAGAACCACTGCTGTAGATGAATGATTATCTTAAGAAAAACATTAAAAACTGATAAAATACTGTCAAAGACATCAAGCTCCTATCCTACCATAGATCTACACCTAGCTTCTCACAAAAGTCTGGCAGTTTTCCTCTCAAAATCTTGCCATAAACTGGACAGAAATATCTGATATAAAGACGATCTTTAGAAACACAGGCAGGTTATGTGAAGGTACCATGACATACTGTAACTACACTATGACATACGGCACAATTAACACTGCATATAAACAAATTATCTAACATTACGAATGATCAACATACAATAAAGATGAACTGGTGACTTCCTCCATCTTTCCCTGTGGAAGACATGATGGTGCTACAGGCAGAACTGTGAGACGGATAAGGTACTGGACTAAAACAAGGTTACTGGTTCATTTTTCATTTCCCATTCACTGCGTGACTCTGAGCACTTAATCTGCCAGTGCTCCAGTAGTAACAAATTAAAATAAACAGTGCATTTAAGTTTTTAAAGTAGATGAATGGATGAATGTCTTTATTTCCAGAATATTGGAGTGGAATATACTGTGCAATCCATATCTGGATAATGTGCATCTATGGTGTATGCATGTAATTATTTTATATGTTAAAATAAGTGCACGTTGAATTTACTTTTCTGAATATCCCCATGGGATTAATAAACTTTACCTAATTTAATCTTGTATCAAAAGAGAATTAAGTGCCTTTTACTTGAAAATAAAACCTTCACATTCATATATACGCACTAACATGTTTAATTGATTACATCTTGCCTGAAGAAGGGTCCTGAGTTGCCTTGAAAGCTTGAATATTGTAATCTTTTTAGTTAGCCAATAAAAGGTGTCATTTTGCTTGACTTTTCTCTACATTCATAATGGCTAACACGGTACAACACCCTAGTACTACAGATATATTAGACAGTAAATGAAATGTTTATTTAAACATTTGTAAAATTGTGCAGTTGTGCTGCTTTGTCCAAAACAGTTGATGGTTGACAATAATTATATGAATAGAGAAAAATTAAAACATGAACTATGATATTATTTTCAAATTTAACAATAGTGCTATAGAAATGTGCCAATGATGTGACAAATACAATCAAATGATCTGTGTACGGCAGTTGTCGTGATTTACAGGTTAAAGAAGTGAGCTGGCACAATTGCACAGATACCAATCACCTTGTGGCCCTAAGCATGGGTGATTGGGATCCAACAGCAGTGGACACAAGGAAAGAAATAACACTGAAAGGGGCACCAGTCCAGGGCACACTTTTTACATACACCCACACTTAGTCATACTGGGCCAGTTTAGCACTGGCAATTACTTTAACATTCTTGTCTCTGGATTGCAGAAGAAAAAAAAACTGAGAATAGGAAACAACTGCTGCTTTAAGGAAGAATGGAAACAACAGCAGAATACATTCATGTGAAATTGATAAAAGCATCAGCTAAATAATAAAATGTGAAAGCATTCTTTTTTCCACTAAGGTGTGAAAAGCGGTATTAAAATCACATTTTTTGTGGTATTGTTTTTAGTGTGCTTCATTACTTTATTTTAAATTTAGACATTACATGAGGGTACGATAAAAAATTTCACTCTGTACAATTCAGCAAGCCAAGTCTTGACAGAAAATTAAACAATGCAACAAATATAAAATAAACTAACATGCTTTTTGTTTCTGCCTTCAAGTGAAAGCATTTAAGTTCTTCTAGCCTATCTACACTACATTTGCAATGCCTAAAAGACAAGGATGAAATAAAAATGCTAGGCTACGTGAGAACTCATTATTTACAACTCTTTGAGCATTTAAAAAATTATTTAAATACAACTCCCCAAAGAAAAGAAAAGAAATTGCATAACCAGTTTGGTAATTATTATTAGAGTGAAGATGCTTCATTTTTTTAAAAGAACATATCATTTTCCTATATGAGGGCTGCTACTGAGTTTTTTCATATTGGTCTCTTACATTTTTAATTAACTGTGGTAATTACTTTTGTTTTACTTGTTACTAAGCATTGTTTTCTTTCTGTGTATACACACACACATATATACAGTATATATATTCGCATCAGATTGTCACCATCTGGGATCTTCACAGGTATGTAATACCACTCTGGGAAGAGAGTGGGTGCTGCTGCAAACGTTATCACCTGTTTCTACCTCTGCAGCTCCAAGAAGATTCTCAGTGAGGGCAAGTGACTCCGCCCCTTCTGGACCTGGCCCTATAAAGCTGGGCATTCCTGGAGAGAGGAATCTCACTTTTGTTTGAGCCAGACCGGGTGACAGAGCTCCTTAAAGACAGACCTTTCCAACCAAGATAAGAGAAGACTATGGCCTGTATGCCTGTTATTTGGTGCCATCATGCAATTGTTTTGTTTTAGGCAGTTTGTCAAACTAAATGGGACTACCCAGCTGGTGTCCCAACATCACTTGTGCCACTGACTGATAATGATGACATAGAAACTTATTTTCTAATATTTGAGCACACAGCTAACTGGAATAGGTCGCCACAATCGGAGTGGGGTAACATCCTGGCACCTTTCTTGAAGGGTGAGGCATAGCGAGATTACTACAACCTCTCGGAGGAAAATGACAAGCTCAAGATCGAGGTCCTCAATAGGTTTGGCGTAAGCATGGACCAGCAGGCAAGGCAATGGCATGAGTGGCGTTTCGATCCTGAGCGGTCAACTAGCGCAAAGGCATTTGAAATCTGGGAGAAAGCTGGGAGCTGGCAAAGGCCAGATGTGAATGACACTCATGCAACAGTTAAGCAGTTGGCTTGCAATGACCTTGTTAATGATCTGGTAGGTCTGAGCCAAGGGGGGGGGCCTGGGGTTTGGCCATGTCACACACGTGCGCATGGGAGAAGGCCTTGGGATAAACTAAAGGTAAAACGACGGGTCAGAGGTTGACGATGTGCACTAATATCTTTTCCTCCTCCTCTGCAGATCACCAGAGGGAAAGGCCAACTGAACCCCAACTAGGTTCCACTTCTGGTTCAAGACCATGCCCTCCAGCTGACCTCACTTCCACCTGTGTCCCGTTGGACCCTCCTCTTCCTTTCCAACGCTTTTAAAGCCAGCCATTTGCCTTCCCTAGTCAGTCACGTTTTGGACTCAGTCTTTTGAGATTACTCGGCATAATTGCAGTTTGCTTCACAGCAGTATTTATAATATATGGGGTGGAACCCCAAACCTTTCCCTGGTTTTGTGTCTCTTTTACTATATACTGTATATAATGGGTGCCCTTGCTCATGTGCAGTTCAGTAGCTCCCTTGCTCTGTTTTTCCTTCCACATAGCGTCACCAGTGGCACACTCTTACGCTTTTAACTGCAAGCTGTCTGTCTATTAAATAGTAAACCTATGGCAAAGAAACACAGCTGTCCTTCGGAAACTCTCTCTTAAACAGTATTTCAATGAGAAACAAACATACTCTAACCTATCCCCTTTGCAGGATCAGCTGCAGGTTTGCAGGCTTACTGTGCAACATGCTTCTCGCACGAAGTTTAGAACATTTAAAAGACCGAGCCCCAGCCAATCTAACGGCTCACTAACCTGTCTTCTCTCCGTCAGACCGCATCTGCTCTAGTTGCTGCTTCCGTTCCGTTGAACCTGCTTGATGAGGACGACTTTGTGTTGTTTTGACCTGGAGACAGGAACTGGACCACCATGTTTTACAGCAACATCCTGTGTGCTTTCTTGCTGTTGTCAAACCCCTCCTGAATAAGGTCTTTTGTTTGTAACTGTCAGCTCAGCAATGAAGATTGTGTTACTTGGAAACCTGTTCTCTTTTCCAATTTCCTGTGCAACTTTGTGACCCAAGCTTGACAAGTGGTACCAGAAGTGGGGTGTTGTACAAATGGAACCTCAGGGTCAGCATGTTCCTCTTCCAGTAGACCCGGAGGATGTGCCGGCTCCTCCCGCTGCCCTTCCCAAAGACCTGCTTGTGAAGAAGGCCCCTACGGACAACCCAGAGTGTTTGCTCTTCTGCTTTGAGTGGACAGCCATATTGATGCGCTGGGACAGATGAAACTGGGCTGCCATTGTCTCTCCATTTTTGTCTGGACATGCAGGTTATGCGAAACCTCCCTCTTGAGAGACTTGATTATTATGATTTCCTGAAGCAGCAAATTCTTTTTCGTACTGCTATGAGCTCCCTAGCCAAGGGGCATAAGTTCTGGTCATGGCAAATTGATCCTAATCGCCCCATCCGAGGACAGCTGCAGGACATCCGACACCTTACCCAAAGCTGGTTCCATGGAGACTCTGTTGAATGCATAGTAGAAAAGGTCGCTGCTGATGCAGTGTTGTCTGGGATAGGTGAAGACCTCAAAGATGAGCTACAGAAAAACACTGGCTCGCTGATCGACTTGGCTCATAGATTGGAAGGCGCCCAAGCCACTTAGAGGCAGAGCAACTACCCTAGTATGGCTAGTCCTAATCCTCTGCTACCCTTCCAGCCTCGCCCACCGGGCAATCACCACAGCTTCTTACCTCAGCCCCAGCCTCAAGCCCATCCTTTTCTTTCCCTGGTGAAGCCTTTGGTGCCTACTGCCCCTCCAGCCACCCACCTTACTCTTGCTCAGGCACCCTGAGTCCCTGACGTCGCTGACAAAGGCCCTCATTGCGGAACAGTGAGTAGAAGACAGCGTCATAGAAACTTTGCAGCTGGAACTGAGTGCAGGTGCTTCTGCTGTGACCAAACTGGACATCTGGATAGGGAGTGCCATCTCTTCTCTGCTCAGTTTGTGGAGATTGGCTTAGCTGAGGTGTGTTGCTTTCAGATCCCCTTTAAAACCTTGAGAAAGGTGGTTTTAGGGTCTCTGTCACCTTGGCCGGGCACAAGATCCCTGGCCTACTAGACTCTGGTAGTGATGTCTGTGTGACCAGACATGACAGACTTCTGAAACCCCCCTGCTCTTCCACAGAGCAAGTGAGCATTCTCTATATTCATGGCGATGTTAAGGAATATCAGACTGTGTTACTTCATCTAAAGCATAAGGAATGAAACTTTAAAGTTTAGATTTCCATATAGCACTCTTGTCCCTGGCCATTCTTGGTTGGGAAGAGAAATGATGCCCTTTTTTCATGGGTCTTGGCAGAATACAAAGCACCTGCTCCTTTAGTTGGATGGGATAGGCTGGTTGCTGACAGAGTCGGTCAAGAAACCAGCCTGGAAATTATACCTGATCTGACCAGTAAGGATGAGTGTATGGTGGGGGTGGTTTGTGCACTGCCAGTTCAACTGCGAGTCTGCAGGTTTACCACATAACGTGTCTGTCGCCCGATGGTTGATGCAGGGAACATTTAAAACCGGCCACTGCCCTACCTTGCTCTCTTTCTGTCTTCTCTCTTCCAGAATGAACTTGCTGCAGCTGCTGAACCTACCTGACAAGAAAGGCTATCTGTTCTTTTAACCTGAAGAAGGGAGCTAATGCAGGACGACTGACAACATCAGTACCTACTTGTTGTGTTTTTGTGTGCTGAAGTGAAATCTCCTGTTTGAATAAATGCTAAGACTGTCCCCGTCTTCACTACAATAAAGCTGATTTTCTTGGAAACCTGGACCCACCTCCTTTCTCTTGTGCAAGTCCGGGATGCTTGAAAGGACTGGGAGCCAGTTTGTACATCAAGTTTGTACATGGGCCGCAAGGGGGCAACTGCCCTGGATAAGCAGGGGACCACGGGGACGGAGCAAGCAGGCACAAACCCGTGGGGGCCCGTGGCTACTGCCGGAAGAACGTCATCAAGCACCTGGAGCACATCTGGGTAAAAATAAAAGGGGCCACCTTCCTACAGTCGGGAAGCTAGAGTTGGGAGATAGAGGTGGACGAAACTCCACTGACAGAAGGAAGAGAGGCAGCCCACGGACATTGAAGGCCCGTAGAAGGGTGTTGTGGTGCAGGAAGCACTGCGTGTGTGCAGGACTTGGGTTTTGGGACCCTAAGAACAATAAACATGTGTGTTTTAGAACTGCCGGTGTCCGTTTGGGTTGTGTCCAGGCTGAACATCTCACAATGTGTATATATATATATATATATATATATATATATATATATATATATATATATATATATATATATATATATATATATATACAGTTAATATATTGTAACATATAACATGGGTTAGCTGATATTCTGGCCAGGATGGATGGTTCTTTACCAGTCTAGGAGGCCATTCAAATGGAAAGGTATGGCTGCACGGGAGTTGTAGTTTTGGAAAGCAGCCTTGTGGGGGTCCTTGGGTGCCACTAGGGGGAGCTGATAGAGGCAGACTCTCCTATTATGGCAAGGTTCTGCCTAACCCAGAGCTGCTTCCTGAATGCAATGTGAGAGTACTTGAACGAAGCTCACCTAGGTGGAGTGGAGAAGGGGAGAATCGTATTGTTGGAGCTGTGGAGTGTATCAAGTTATTTTTGGCAATAAATCTCTTCATTGGCATCAGGAACTGTGTTGTATCTGGGGTTTGGGGTAGAGCAAAGCCCCCTACTGGTTTACAATAAATATTTATTCATACTGTATATATACACAGTTTGAATATGCATATATATATATATATATATATATATATATATATATATATATATATATATATATATATATATATATATATATATTATAAAAAAAAATCCTGTAAAGAAACAGTAGGGCATCAAGACGAGATCTTCATGTTAAGATCATGGAAGACAGTTAAAAGACCCACGAGGACCTTAAACATGAGACTTTGTGCCAAGAGATTGACCCCGGACCGTCTTGCAATATCAAATAAGACAACGGGGCAGCAAAACATTCAGTCTTGTGAAGGGTATGAGCACACACTGATCCAGGGTCTCAGCACATATAAAGTGAATAAGGACAATACGTTATAAATGAAATGTCGACGACTAAGCGAAGAAGAAAGCAGAGCAGGGAAAAGAGACTCAAAAGCATTGGAGAGAAAAAAGAGCAAAAAAGAAAAAATAATCTAAGTGCAAATTCAGAAAATAAGGAAAGTAATTGTGGAATTGAAACAAAGCATGTCCATTCGGGCTCAAAATTAAAAGACACATTAAAAGACAAAGTAGAACTTCATAAACACGTTCACAAACGTTGGCGCTATACACATGCAGAGCAGATTATGAAAGCACTGGAATTCGAAAGGCTCAAAAAAAAAAAGTATGCGCGATACAAATGTGGAGAAAGTTAAAGAATATGAAAGTTAGAAAATTAGAAAGTATAAAAAAAAGAAAGTAAAGATCACAGTAGCGCAAACAAACAGAAATTACTACTCGACAAAGGGAACATAATCACCACGGACCAGGTGTTATTGAAAAAAAAGCAGGACAAAGCAAGGTCAGAAATAAAAGACAGAGTAGAAAACAAAGTAAAACGTCATAAAAAGGTTACAAAACAAGGGGGCCAAACACATGCAGAGCAGGTTAGAGATAACAAAAACTGGAATTCAAAAGACTCACTGAAAACGTAGGCGCAAAACACATGCAGAGCAAGATATAGAATATGAAAGCAGAAAAAAACGACATTGTTAAAAAAAGAAAGTAAATATCACATTAGCGCAAAAAAAGAAAAATTATTTCTCGGAGAAATAACGAAAAGGCGAATAGAGATCGAATATATGGACACAGGTGATATGTCAGAAGTATGTAAATATTGTAAGGCTTTGAAGTTTTTGTCAGAGAATTTCAAAAACGTATTTTACCTCACATGCATTTATTGGTTACTTTGCAAAAAAAATGATTAACTGCTGATGATGTAGATCACTTTGTCTGTGCTGAAATTCCAAACAGAGAAACCTATCCTGAATTATGGTACAAAGTCATTAAACACATGTCTCACTGACCTCATTTAAAAGATTCAGCATATTGGGACTCGAAAGATTCCAAATATTGTTTTTACATAAGTTCTGAAATAAAAGTGAAACTAATGAAATAGCAACAATTCAAAGAAAAAATAAATCTTAAAAGTGTGTATTCGCAAAACCAAACACAGGGGTTGGTGGGCAAAGCCCCCTAGTATATATATATATATATATATATATATATATATATATATATATATATACATGCACATATACACACAAACTCAAACTAATGCTGTATATGTTTATTTTTTCTATACATTAAATGATGTTATCTCTTTTAATGTTTCAACACTATGGTTTGTTTTTATGTTGCACTTATTTTAATACGATACTTTTATTTATTGCTTAGCACATTTATTGCTTAGCTTAGCTCACAGGAGGAAGTGTGCCTAATATACATGAATTTGACCGTAAAAGTGAATATTGAAATAAAAATATTCTTAATTGTTATGCTAATGGTGTAATGAATCAGCTATCTTTACATGTATTCAGCCCTCTAAAAATGTGCAGTCAAACATTAAATGAAGAGCAATGTTTGAATATTTTTGTATACAGTATAAGAAAGAAGAATGAAAGGTAAAGGCAATCTTAACAGCAGATGTGATACAAAACAAGTACTGCTGCGGGTGAAGAAGAAAGCCAGTCAGTACAGCAGTAATGAAAATATTAGTGTATAAACAAGAATTAAACAATACATTTGTGGATTACTTTACATTAATTTACAAGGATAAAGGAGAAATCATATAGTTTCAGTTCAGTTGTAATGAAAGAGCCGTAGGAGCAGACTGAGGGAGAAGCTTTCTCAGGAGTGGCAAACAATTCAGGTGTTGGAAGGCTACAGTGTTTACAAGTTTTTATTGAACCCAAAGCTTTAATGAAAGAATAATATTGTAGCACCCTGGAGACCTGACAGAGCAAGGGCACTCACTCACACACATTGTTAGTTTAATGGCCAACAGATGGCTATTTAGTTAGACACTGTTCCTGTACTGCATTTATTTTCCCCATGTTACAGGCCTTGGGAATCACCAACGTTCCTAACCTTCCTAATGTTTACAGGCTTCAAAAGACACTGTTTAACCACTTTCCTGATGTTACTGGCGCCGGGAGACCTCACTTTGACACAAAAAGTGTTTAGTGAATTCCAATCTCTCCCCTTAGCACTAGGGTGTTGTACCGTATTAGCCATCATGGGTTTAGTGAGAAGTCAAGCAAAATGACACCTTTTATTGGCTAAATAAAAAGATTACAATATACAAGCTTTCGAGGCAACTCGGGCCCCTTCTTCAGGCAAGAAGAAGGGGCCTGAGTTGCCTCGACAGCTTGCATATTGTAATCTCTTTAGTTAGCCAATAACAGGTGTTGTTTTGCTTGACTTCTCACTAATATCTCCCCTTATAAGCATTTTTGTTTCATTTTCTGAGGTTGGTCACCTAGTGGACCCTTAGCTGCTCATACAGAAATAATTTCAGCATGCCACAATCCACAAAGTATAGTTGGAAGTGACCCGATCTACTTGCTGCTTGTGGTATATAAGGAAAAAACAGGCAAACACTACACTTCACCCCAGTTAATTCCTCATTACAAGGGTACCCAAAAATCCTAAAAACAATCTGAAACTCAAGTATGTCTTCTTGATCAGCTTTGTAGAGATCAAACTGGGAAAGGGTTCTTTTACATTTCTAAATTGAATTTCCATGAATGGAGGCCCAAGACTAGTAGGATCATCCTGATTCGCAGAGCTGGTCTTGATGCAAGAAGATCCTCCTTACAAAAGGTTCCATTTGTGACCAGTATATGCTCTCACTCTTTCCAACATCTGATTGGGTCCCCACCCAAGGGTTATCTGACTTAGATGTGTCATCTTTATCTTTAAAGTTTATACTTCTATAATCACAAACCTCCAAGTCATATTAGCACTTCTGAGTGAAAGACAGTAGAGTCCTCTTGCGAAAGACCACTTATACCCACTTAGGTTTGCCTTTCAGACAAAGACTGGAGTGGAAGATGCAATAATCTATCTGATCTACAAGGCTTATTCCCATATGGAGAAAACTGGTGACATTGTGAGGATTATGTTTTCTCGAGTGTCTTCAGTACCATCCAGCCATTCCTGTTAAGGCATAAGTTCAGAGACAGGATGAACCTATGGTGTCCTGGATAACGGACTATTGGTCAGGTAGACTGCAGTTTGTGAGCTTCAAGGACTGTGTTTTTAATGTGGATTTAAGCAACACTGAAGCACCACAAGAGACAGTCCAGTCTCCTTTGATGTTCACCCTATACCCTTCAGACTATAAATGTTACACCAGGTCATGTTACTTGCAGAAACTCTCAGATGACTCTGCACTGAAGAGGTGTATTGATAAGGGAGATGAGAGAGAGGACAGGAGTCAGGTGAAGTTTGTTTCTTGGTTTAAAGAGAATTGTGTGCAACATAACATCAGCAAATCCAAGGAACTGGTTATTGACTTTCACCACACTGAAGAGTCTCTATGTCCAGCCACTATTCAAGGAATGGATGTTGAGGTAGTCCAACTCCTACAAGTACTTGGGGGTCCTTGGTCTCGGAACACAGAGAAACTATATAAGAAAGGGCAGAGTAGGCTCTTCTTCCTTAAGATGACTGTGTTCCTTTAATGTGGGAAGTGACATCCTTCACATCTTCCACAACTCTGTGATACCAGTGCAGTTTTCTAGGCTCGGGTGTACTGGGCTGCTAACATTATATCAAGAGAGGCCCACCGAATCAACAAGTTAATAAGGGCAAGCTTGGTTATGGGATGCACTCTCAACCCCCTAGAGGTAGTAGGGAAGGGGAGAATGAAGGTAAAACTGAGTTTGATTATGAACAAAGCTGTACTATCATGGAGTACTTTTAGCCTACAAGTTATTCAGCAGAAGTGTGTCAAGAAAAGCTACTGGGGCTCCTTTAAACCAACAGTAATACACCCTTATAATGCCTCATTGTGACTATGACTGCTATTTTTATCTTTAGCCAAGACAGATGTTTTCTTTTTTTTTAGTAATTCTGGTGTGTATTTGAGGGGGTTGAGGGTGTTTGTTATAATATTTATTTATTTATTGTGCTTTTGTGAAAAGATACATTTCCCCCCTTAGGATAGATAACGCCATCACAATACAGAAGAGATCAATATATTCCTATCATGGCTACATTTCACTCTCAACAGCACAGTCTTTTCATTCCAACTCAGTGATGATCCAGTGCTCAGTCACCTCCTCCCCTCATTGCCCACAAGCACATGTTCTATAGCCTCAGTCAACAAATGTTTCAGATTAAAAAATTAATTTCTTGCTAGTTCTGTTTGCACAGCCCAGGAAAAAACATGACTCGCTATTATCTTAATTTCATTGGCAAATATCTCTAAATACACACAGATAGCCATAACTGGAAGATCACCCGCTCCTGCAATCTCAGTAGAGATTCAGTCAGGCCAAAACTGCATTCATTAGCTTGTATCAACTGACTCAAGTCCATTCTGTTTCTTTCCAGCAGGTTCTCAGGCACAATAAATGCCTTCCTGTTAAATTCATGTTCCATTGCTTGTTTTCTCTGAGCCCCAGTTATTAGCTGCTGCAATAACTTCAAACAAGCTCTAAAATGCCTCCTAAGAACTCATACCATCAAAGTAGTAGTATTATGATTTTGTATATCTTTATTTTATTTTGTGATTAATTCCACACTTTTCTGGTCTTTTTCTAAATTTCCGGGGGTTTGAAATGTGCACAAATAAAATATGTGCTTCTTATTTACTTTCGTTTTGGCAGTGTTGTCAGTTTTTAACATTACATCTTTACTATTCCCAATTTACATTTATTTTAATGTGTGCCGCTATTTTGTGGCTTCCTTGCTATGCAGCAAGTAACCCATAGCTAGGGGCATGAGGTCAACACTTGTGATGTCATTCGTGCGACTGTATAAAGGTTAGCGACACAGTCCTCTTTATTCAAGATTGTGGACAACTTCAAAAGAATTTGCATGTTTTACTTTAGTTCTGATTTTCAGGGATTGAATTTCTGCTACAGTTATTTAACCCAGAATTCTGGTTTATGTATTGGGTTGTGGAGCAAGATATAATAGCATGAGGAGGAGTCAAGCTAAAGTTAGAAAATGATATTTATTAAAAAATGGAACTAACCTTAACAAAACTGATAATGTCACTTCTCAATGTCGTCTCCACCCTTCTCAATCTTCTTGTGCCACCTGCCTGGAAGTGCCTGGATTCCAGCCGAATAAAAGGTTTTGTCTCGTCCTCGTATCCACTCGTGCACCACTTTCTTCACGTCATCATCTGTCTTGAATCGACGACCACACAGATATTTTGTTAGCGGCCCAAAAAGGTGGAAATCACACGGTGCCAAATCTGGCGAATAAGGAGGATGTGGCAATACCTCAAACTTCAGTTTCTCCAGACAAACCTTGGCGTTCTTAGCAGTTTATGGGCAGGTGGGCATTGTCTTGCAGCAAAAGGACTCCTTGAGGCAGCAGTCCCTGCCGCTTGGACTGAATAGCAGGCTTCACATTGCTCTCCAGCAAGTCACAGTAACTTGCACTAGTGACTGTAGTACCCCTCGGCATGTAGTGTTTGACAATAACTCGGGTGCACGAGTGGTTGCAAGGACAAGACAAAACCTTTTATTCTGCTGGAATCCAGGCACTTCCTGGCAGGTGGCACAAGTGCATTGAGAGGGGTGGTTCGTTCCATTTTTGAAAGAAGTTCATTCCATTTTCTAATAAATCCCATTTTCCAACTTTAGCTTGACTCCCCCTCGTATTAAGGAGTTTTGACTTTTTGACACTTACTGAACTATGAATGTGTTTAGTGTTTAGGATTTGGTGCCAGATTGCTAGTCTTCTCAGTTAATTGTTTCGTTTCTTTTGTTTTCATCCCCTGGATTTTTCAAACTACCTCACCTTCTGGTCAGAATAGGGAGGTGTTTTAATTTTTGCTCACCTGTCTATCCTGGCCTTGCTCTGCCAGTCACATAAAGTTCAGATTGTAATTCAGCTCTGCCATTGAATAATGGTAGTTGCAACATCAGACAGAATCATCCTTTAAGCTATGTCTCAAAGTTACAGAGGACTCCAACAGATGTAGAAAAAGTAAGACTTCTATTTTTTAACATCCTTGTCCTGTCCTCCACCTCTGAAGACCAAGCAGTTAAATATCTCATTGCTGATACTAATATAGCACCCTGGAGACACTGCACACTTCTTGTCAGCTTAACAGTCATCTGACATTTTATTTAAACACTGTTCCCATACTGTGCTCACTCTTCCTGCGTTACTGGCCTTGGGAGATGCCAACTCACAAAATGCTCCTGATGTTGACAGGACTCAGAAGATGCTGTTTAGCTAAGCCCCTGGTGTTATTGGCCACAAGAGATGCCACTACAATACAAACTGTGTTAAGTCCAATAGCCCTTGCCCACCAAATTCTTTTGCAGGAAGCCCCACAAGCTCTCTTATGTTGTGTCTTCAGACCTCAGACAAATCATCTCATCCATTTGCTGGCTGCTGCACACGAGAATAACTGCCAGTTATAACAATGCTCTATGTAAATTGCTATTCTACTCATACACTTTAATGTCACCATATTAAGGAAAATAAAGTATAAACAGACAACTGGCAAATATATATTTATTACAGGGCTTGAATGTGCACTAAGACAATGTCTAGACAGCAGTAAATAAAATATTTATGACATCAACAATAAAAAGCTTGTCATTCACTTTATGCCAGCTCATACCAGAGGACAGAGTGTGTACTAGTCTTACTATCACATTCATAATTAAAATTCTCTAATATGATAAAGATAGAAAAGGGATAAGAAAATGGAAAGCATTAATCTTCCTATTTTAGATTTATCTGATTAAAAAACCACGTACATAATTCATTTCTTGTTCTGTTACATCTTTATTTAATCATGAATAGTCTTGCATGGTATTTTATGCCAAAAGCAAACCCGTGATTGAATAAAATTATTTGTGAGTATGTGGCACTTCAGTTTTCATATGTAGTAAGCATAACTGGATTTACACCAGTATGTGGTATTTATGTGACAGGGAACCACTGGGTACCCCTGAATAAAAACAGTAATTGGAATAATGATGATAAGGGTGGAATTGGCTCTGAGACTAAGGATCTGGAAGATTGTTGGTTGAAATGCCGTTACTGCCAGAAGTGATCCAACTCTGTTGGGCACCTTAACCTGAAAATTGCTCGAGGTGTGCTGTACAATGGCTGAGCCCCAAAAGGTCATGAGAAAAGACAATTTCCCCTAAAGTGTATCAAATCCAAAAAAAAATAAACAGAGTTATAGAGAAGTATCATTTGGGCAGTGACTTACAGCTCAGTCTAAGAAGAGTTTATCACTTTGTTCAAATGAAGTTGGTAAAGATTGCCTCTTATTAATGCCTACCTATAGTGTACTAGGCATTATTACTGTGCAACATATACTGTACTGTTATATGTGTTACACAGCAAACACAACGTACATAATGTATAGTTACACAGATCAATTAAGCAGGCAATTGCTCAACACAGAGAGACATAATGCAGAGACAGAACACAACGTAAATATTCCACTGAACTTTAGCATAGCACCCTCTGTATCAAGTTGCCTGGACAAACAAGGCATGATTACAGTATAAGACATAGGCTTGGCCTGACATTTGGGTCAAGTCTGAGTACACAGTGGCTACTAGAAGCACAAAGCTCATTAGGAACTTTGAACATAAATGTTCTGCAACCACCATAGAGAGAGACAGAAGACAAGAAGGATCACCAGAAAGCCACTGAACTTCCTTCGATCAAAAAGATGGGAAGAAGAAGTTTCCAAGGCTAAACATGTAAGATGCTGGAGCCCACAATGATGGGATGGAAGCTCAACAATTGCTAAGCTTGACTTACCCTAAAATAGACACTGAAAAGCCATAGGGGAAAGAGTGGAAGACCAAGTCAACTATCAGGAGTATTCTGTTTGGTAGGTAGCACCCCTCTGTCCAATATTGTCAGGTAATCGTGCCATGGAAGGTGGAGTCTGGCCCCATTAAGGCACGTCAGGTTTCAAGGAAGCAGTGGTCCTTACGACTTCCAATGGGTGTTGTGGCCTGGAGACCAAAAAGACTGCAGTAGGGTTTAAACATCAGTTCATGCTAGTGACATACTTGAAATGGTGTCAGTATGTGATTTACAGTGAAGATGGCGGCCATGAGGAAAGGGGACCAGATGATCAGAGAAAGAGAGATGGCTCCGAAATGATAAAGTCAAGCCTCCAAAATCTTAAGGACAAACATGAGCAAGGCAGGTCCTCTTGGGCACTAATACTATGTTGCTATATTCTATTTATACTGCATTTTCTAATGCTTAGAAACTGATGCACATTTCTTTGTATGTAATTATGAATATGCCATGAAGCAATTGTTATGATCCCAAGCACTGGTGAAAACCTCTTCCCTGAACATACCATTACTGCCAAAAGGTAGAAGGAGTATTACCTCCTCTTCCTTTACAGTATACAATGTGAAAGTATGACAGACAGATTTCAAAGGATGAAAAACACACTAGCTTGAATCCACTTGAGTCAAATATACGTGGCATCATCATATTGCTAAGCAAAAACAAGCTAAGAAAATTTCTATTGTCAGGCAAGATTTTGATGACTAATGAAAAGAAGAAACATGAGTGAGACTTGAGTGAGCTACCTAATTGCCTTCTTTCAACAGAATGCACTTAACTACTCATTAGATATAATACACTGAAACTCTTGTGAAATGCTTGAAAGAAACTGAAACTACAATACAACCACAGATGTCAAAAGGACCAATCATAGGGCACTACATGCAAAACACATCAGAAATTCTTAAACAAGTGGGATTGCGGAACATGCCAGGCTACTAAGGAAATCAGCCCCTGATATGCTTACACATTGCAGCCAAGGGAACAAGGCAAATCAAAGCCAGGTTGACTGGAAGCTTACTATGGAAAACAATTCTGAATCTAGCCACACATTATGTTGTTCACACGAATCCGTAAGCTGACAACAAAGAGCATGGCTTGATTATGGTTACTATTTGCCGACAGTGTACTAAATTTCAATGTGGTTACTTCAGAATTTACCTGAAACTGTTTCATATTAAAGGCATATTTTGATTGTTGTTCCATTATCACATCATCTTTGAATCCTTAGACCTCAGCCCTCATAAGTGAATACATCTCTGATATAATTAAAATGGAGTATTATCTCCTCTTCCTATACAGTATACAATGTGAAAGTATGACAGACAGATTTCAAATGATGAAAAACACACTAGCTTGAATCCACTTGAGTCAAATAAACGTGGCCTCATCATCTTGCTAAGCAAAAACAAGCTAAGAAAATTTCTATTGTCAGGCAAGATCCATGAAATGGGCAGCACCTTTCGATTACAGTAAAACAACAGATTCTGTAAGTCAGTTAAACATTTCAGGGCATAACACCAGAAATCCTTATTTAAGTTGTAGCTCTACCCATATTATTGCATAATATTTTAAGTTTCCTGGTCAAAATATGTATGAAGGTCTAAATATTTACTTTTAATTGACCACTGGACACTTTAGGATGGAGTGTGTCCTGTTAATAGTAAAAACATTCACATTGGGCAATTCTTCCTTAAAATTTTGGTTGCAGTGTGATGGAGTCATGTAACTTTATCCAAACTCTGATCATTCTCATTGGCAGTACATCTAATGTACCATGATTAAATTAATCTCTATACATATATAAAAAACTAAATTCTATCTGTCTGTCTGTATGTCTGTCCGCTTTTCACATTTAAATCGGGTTTTTTTCTGTAATTTGTTTGAACATTGCGGTTGATTTTGCAACTTCTCTCATTCCGCTAAGTATCATAGTTCGCTTGCAGTGCCAAACGTCAGGAGTGGGGAGCCGGGTGGGACTCTCCTCACTGCTCTGTTGCACTACTACGTGGGCGGAGCCACTGGGGAAGGCTAGTATTTAAATAAAATTAAAACACTAGTGCTCATTTGACAGAAGTAAACACCTGTCCATTATATGAAAGATAGAAAGAGTGTCTCTGAATTGCTCAAAATTAGGTGAGAATTTCAAAAGATGTGGAAACAAATAACGTAATTTCACTATTTTTTATTCTCAGAAACTTTTAACTTTAAAATTTTTGTAAAAAAACAAATTTACAGTGCCATTGATTACAAAATATCAAATAAAATCACACAAATAAAATCCTTTGCATGGAACTTTTATGGTCACAACCAATGAAAAATGTATTCACTAAAATAAAAACTTCTGTATACAAATTCTGATAAAAATCACCATGTTTCTAGGGTATCAGGACTTTAACAAGGCATACAAAACAAAGACACAAACACTGAAATCAGGATGGCAGTCATCAAAATATGTTCAGGAATGCCTAAAATGTGTAAATTCCCTGAAATCTGAAAATGCATCCCTATTACAATGTGCCTGCTATAACTGCTAGGTTAAATAAGGAAAAAGTAACTAAAATCATCCATAAAATTCTGATCAACACACCTCTACTTCATATTGTGTGAGCTGAACAAAGTGCTTGGAAAAAGCCAAAAAATGCTATAGTGGGCCTGGAGTGAACTTAGTTCCAATAATGCACTGGTGAGACCCCATCTGGAGTATTGTGTGCAGTTCTGGTCACCACGGTACAAGAAAGACATAGCAGCATTTGAATCTGTGCAGAGGAGAGCAACCAAGTGCATCCCAGGACTTAAAAGACTCAGAGAATTAAAGCTGTTCAGTCTTGAGCAGAGGAGACTTCGTGGGGACCTAATCCAGGTTTTCAAAATCCTCAAAGGCATTGATAAAGCAAATCCAGCAACAGTCTTTCAGCTTAAGGGTGAATCATATACTCGAGGACATCACTGGAAATTAAGGGGAAGTGCATTTAAAACTGAAGCAAGGAAGCGCCTCTTTACGCAAAGAGTAGTGGGACTCTGGAACAAACCCCCAAGACATGGAGTTGAAGCAACAGCAACAGCAAAAGCAAAATTTATTTATATAGCACATTTTCAGATGAAAAATGGCTGGAGAGAAAACAAACTCTGCAGGGGTTCCAAGGACAAAAGACCACCCAGCCCCCACTGGGCATTCTACCTAATATAAATATTCTTAAATCAATCCTCTTTGTTTTCAGGGTTCACATGATAGGATCTGATAAAGCTGGTCTCATGGACAGCAGAAACCTGTATCTGGATGAGATAGCTATTAGCTAAACATACGGGCTGGTTAGACTGAATGGTCTCCTCTCATTTGTCAAATTTCTTAGTTCTTAATTCATTGTTACATGAAGTGAAAGTCTTCCTCACAATTGTTCCAAGGCAAGAACTGTCCTTAGAGAAAAGTCAGTTCACCACTAGATATATCCATGCAATAACCAGAAGGACTCATACTGGGAATCGGTGGACTTGCCAAATAAAGAAACTGCAAGCCTGGTTAAAACTGCAGAGTCGCTGGTTATAACTCAAACAAACACTATTGGTGTAGCCCATTGAAGGAAGAAGTATGTTGCTTTAGCAACAGAAACAGCATTTTAGAAATAAAGGAGTAATAAAATGGTTCAAATTATTTAGTGTTTCTCAAAAACATTTAAAGCATCGCTTTAGTTATTCGAATATGTCAACACATGCTTTTGTTTGTTTCTTTTTAATCATAAAGACATGCAACATCAATTACTCAATTGATTGCGTCTCATGCATAAAACATGAAAAAATATTTCACACTGCAGATGTTTTTGATTTAAGTGTAATTAAAAAACAGTGACAGAGAAAGGCGGCCTCCTTGCAGATGCATACAAATCTGAAATATTCACTGGACCCATCAGACTTCTGTGGCAGTAAAGAAAATCTGACATTCATTGTTTCTTTTTTCCTTTTTTATGTAAACAGCAGGCCTGAGAGCAAGTTGCCTATGTTAATCACATTTCATCTCCAGCCTGAGTAAATGTTTGGTGAAAGATACACCCTATGGATGCAGTGGGACTCAGCATCAGCGGTGTCTCCTGGGTTCATAGGGTGTTTCGGGTCTCACAAAATCATACACCTTTGGCCAGGTGACCTAGTTGGGATAATCAATCCCTGACGCGTTCCAGCAGCATTAAGCCATGGCTCACCCCTCATAATCCACAGCCACCTACCTCCATTGCAGTCCTGATGGATGTCCTCCTGGGTGTCCCACTCATGCCCAGCATGGTGTAGACTCTGTGGCCAGCAAAGCCTCTCAACCTACTTCCACTGGATGGCAGTGTGTTTGCCACACCCTGTCTCTGGCAATTCTCCAGAAGCCCTTGGAACTTGGCCAGCTTCCTTTCAAAAGCCTCCTCTACACAATCTTCCCAGGGCACATTCAGTTCTATCAGGGCAAGCTGCTTTGAGGTCTGGTTGCAATGAGGTATGCCAGAACCCTACGTGGCTTGCCCAGATCTATCATCATCTGCTAGACCTGTGCAGTGGAATGTAGACCTGCAGTAGCTCTAGGCTGTGGTTTCACCTGCTCTCCTGTGTTAATGTATACACAGCTTCCTAGGGGGACAGTGGGGCCTGCTTCTTGTTATGGCTGAGGAGACACTCTTAGTAACTGCCTTCAGCACCTTGTCATGGCACCACCGGTAGCGACCCTCCTCTTAGGCCTTTGGACAGCTACACAGCACATGTACATCAGCCTTGCCCCACTGCTAGAGGTTTGCAGGACTAGGTAAGAAGTCCTATACAGCTTGGATTAGGAATTTAATACGCTGGAGCTCTGTTTGCCAGATGTCCTTCCAAGTGAGCCTTCATTCTATTGCACTCTTCCATCTCATCCATGCTGTCTGCTACCTCATGTCTGTCATTTTGCTGGTTCTTTCTGCTTCTTCTTTGCTGCTCTCACCTCTTTCTGGACAAGCAGTCACCTCTCCTTGCCCTGGACCTTGTTGTACTGTAGTATTGGAAAGCTACCCAATCCTGATCTTCTTGTTTCCAGTACCCCCACCACAGCCTAGTGCCTCAGCCCTGATTCAGCCGTGTCTAGCTCCCTAGTGGCGCTCCACTTCCCACTAGTCTGGATCTCAATGCCTGCCCCTGAGACTTTGGGGTCCTTGGAGTCTCTCTACTACAGTGCTTCTCTAGTACGGGACACCTTAAACTCTTCCATGAAGCTGTTGAAAGGAAGCTGCAGAATGTTATTCTACCTATACTTCTTTAAACAGCTTTAAGGTTTAATAGAAATGGATTATTCATACCGCAGCTGGGTTATCCTAAATAACTGAAATTCCAGCAATGTCATTGTGACATAATTTAAATGAATATCATCATGATTCTTGATAAAAGAGTATGGCAATGACCAGCTAAATGAAAATATTTGCATTCCTAAAAAATATCATCATAATCATGCAGTATATTTTTCTAATCAATGATTGCTTTTTGTTAGTAGTTTGTCTTTCATCACAATATTCGGTTCTCCCTTTTCTCAACACCTATAAATAATGTAGCCTAGTAACTCATCATGTTGCCTTTATGCAGAAAATTCAATACATTATTCAGAAAGCTTCTCCATTATATAGTAAGGTCCATATGGTCATAATTCCTGGAAATCATCTTAGCAGGAGAAGGTGCGATAGCTAAAAATTCCCTCCTTGAGAAATTAGACAATAAAGGGGACAGTCATCATAAAACTAACACTAGAGACTCACAAATGAACTGAGAGAGCATGCAAATTCCAAACAGCAGATGCCTTGTCAAGAACTCAAGCTCACAAAGAAGTTTAATAAGTGGGTGATTACAAAATTGGCTGGCTCTACTGCAGGGGTGTCAAACTCCGGTTCTGGAGGGCCGCAGTGGCTGCAGGTTTTCATTCTAACCTTTCTCCTAATTAACTGCTAATTAACTTCTTTTCCCTTCATTTTAATAGTCCTGTTTTTAAGGATTCAGTCCTCTGAATTTCTTTCTTTCTTCATTAAATGACAGCCAAACAGAAATGAGTTGTGAAACGAGCCAACAGATGACCAGCTAAACTGGGATTTCAAACTCCAACCAATCTTATAATGAGAAGCCGATTCTTGCTGTAAATTAAACCTGTTATTTAATTCCATAGCTTGTTGCTGCTCTCATTCTGCCACAACAGACATTTCCAAAACTGTTAATTTTCTGTTTTTTCTAAGAACACTGTCAACATGTTTTGGTGACCTGAGAGATCAACCTTACTGAGACCTTCACCTCTCTTTATTTTCAGATATTGTGTAATGGGCACAGGTTAGATGGTCATGTAGCGGCTCGTTTTGTGTCTCATTATTGTTTGGCTGCTAGTTATGGAAGGAGAAACAACTAAAGAGCCTGAGTGAAGTTAATTAAAACTAAGGCAAAAGAAATTAAATTAGCAGCAAAAACTGGTCACTAATAAAGAAGAAGGTTAGAATGAAAACCTGCATCCACTGCGGCCCTCCAGGACCAGAGTTCGACACCCCTGCTCTGCTGCCTCATGGATTTGGTTTTCTGTGTGGAGTTTGGATGTTCTCACTGTGCTTGTACTGGTTTTTCCATCACATCCCTAATGGTTAACTGGAGCTATGAATGTTAGTAATTATATATGCGTGGGATGTGCAATCGACTGGCACCTGGTTTAGGGTTGTATCCAAAAAAATAAAAGGTAATAATGTATTTTGTAAAGTACTCTGTAGTCATCTTTTTTTTGTGCTTGGGACTAAAAGCAGGAGATTCCAAACGATCTACTCATCCATCCACCCATTTGTAAGGCCACATCTATTAAAGTGTACAAAACAGCATGTGAGAAAATTCAAAGAAGAACAATCAGGACGGAAATCTATATGCTAGATTGAGGGAAGTCCATCCATCCATTATCCAACCCGCTGAATCCGAACACAGGGTCACGGGGGTCTGCTGGAGCCAATCCCAGCCAACACAGGGCACAAGGCAGGAACCAATCCCGGGCAGGGTGCCAACCCACCGCAGGACACACACAAACACACCCATACACCAAGCACACACTAGGGCCAATTGAGAATCGCCAATCCACCTAACCTGCATGTCTTTGGACTGTGGGAGGAAACCGGAGCGCCCGGAGGAAACCCACGCAGACACGGGGAGAACATGCAAACTCCACGCAGGGAGGACCCGGGAAGCGAACCCAGGTCCCCAGGTCTCCCAACTGTGAGGCAGCAGCGCTACCCACTGCGCCACCGTGCCGCCCGATTGAGGGAAGTGAATCTTCTTATCCTAAGAAAATTTGAATGGAAAAGGTGTATTCATGTTCAAAGAAATAATAAGGAAGATTGATGCCAGTTGTTACTGTATTTTAACAAGGTTATGATTATGGGGTTGAGCCTGCCTGGATTAGCCCAAAGGAAACGCAGGATAGGTTTCTGGAAAAAACGAGAGGGTGCTTGTCTGTCTGTTTTGTTTATAGTTCTGATGTCACAGACCTGGCTATGCCTTCCTCTTTGGCCACTGTCACTCTTATATCTGGCTCTCTTTAACAGGACCACAGCAGCAACCATGGAAAAAAAAGAAGACTCCTCAGTACTATATACCAGTGCAAAAGACAATGTCACAGTGACTTTGTGAAGCCACATTTTCTGTACCACTTTTTCCAGGTGAACAATCTCATCAAAACGATAGAAAAAAACATCAGCTTTTGCAGAACGTGCAGTTCTGATTCTTCTACATCAATGTTATTATGAATGTGGTCCATCTTGGGGTTGCAAATTTTAATGATTTGAAATTTTGTTCCATCAGCAGAGAACACGTTGGCTTTTTAAGAATAAGGATCAGGATAAGAGACATGGTAAGACCATGTGTGTTCGTAAACGGAAATTCAAAATGATGTTTCAATCAAAACCACAAAACTGAATAACAGAAAATGATGCTGCCCAACATGGTGAGGTGAAACCAAGATAAAAGAAAATTATAACTTTTATTAGGAAGTTTTACACACAGAACTAACATCAGAATTGCCAGACATACAAAAACAAAAAAAGACATATACTTTATTACCAACAAGATGCTGAAAACACAAAAAAATAATGAATAACACCTGTTGTAATAATTCAGCTGACATCTGTTTACACAGCACTTTTGGGTAAACCCAAAGTCTCACACAATCAGGGACCTCAGAAATCTAACATAGACACAGACAGACAGACAGACAGACAGACAGACAGACAGACAGACAGACAGACAGACAGACAGAGATAGATAGATAGATAGATAGATAGATAGATAGATAGATAGATAGATAGATAGATAGATAGATAGATATCATACAGTATACGATTTATAAATAAAGCCACTGTCCGGAGACAACACAACTAAGTCACAAGAAAATGGTTCACTTCATAGCAGGCAAAAGAAAAACTGGTGGTCAGTACTACAGAATTTTGACATGTTCAGGTCAGTAAGTCTTATAGCATATGGTCGAAATGATAAGTTGTTGAGGGATGTAGCTGAATTATAATTACCCTGGTCCTAAAAGTAAGCATCCACTGCGGTGCCTGGCTGTTTACCATTTGATGGCCAAGTGTCATTTACGGCAATATTCACACAGCGTACTCTGACATGGCACTTTACAAAGCAAACTAGATTATGACTCAAAATAACAAGACAAGGTGAGGATACAATGCTTCTAGAGGCCATTAGCACTCAGGAGTTTGAGGGTGACTTTGGACCTAGTAAGAAACAGTGACAACACACAAGAGTGATCATTCTGAAGAACATTTCTTTCTTTGTCTGGTTGTAATTTGCTCTGTCTGGTACATATTGTATTTCTTTATCTGATATTTATATTTTTTAATTTGATACTGTGGCATATTTATATTTATTGCTATTCTTTATTGCCACTGCTTTGTTTAGTAGTCTTTGCTTTTTGCATTGTGACATTGTACCGTGTATTTTACTGTCAGTGCATTTTTGATTATCTTGCATCAGCATGCAGTAAAGCAGTAAATATATTTTTCATTCCACAATAAGGTATAATGACAATAAATTGAATTGAATTTACTTGACTTGATAGTATTCTGGTAAGAAGAAAAGCTGCTTAGTATAACAGAGGTAAGAAGGAGAGGAACTTAAACTCTAAAGGAAGCAAGATATCTACCTTCGCATGACACACAGTGTAAAGTGGACTTTTTTATGATCCAAACAGAGTATACAGACATTTATTATTCTGTTGTGGAACACCTACAGTATGCATTATATTTATTTAACCAATCAATGGTCTAATAATACTGTGGTTCAGGAATTTGGTGGGGACAGTAAGGACCCCCGGTACATGCTAGAGAGCTGAACAATTTTGAACAGTGTTGAACAACAGGGCACCACATGAGGGCCTAATGCACCATTCTCAAAGGTATTCATAAATAGACCTCTTGCAGTTACATAGAATGGCCCAGTTTTCAGTGTTTAGCACTGTTCTTCTAGCATTCTGCATTCAAATCCCACAACCTATCAGTGTTTGTATCTAATTTGTACATTCTGCCCATGTATTCCTTCCAGATCCCAAAGAGGTTAGTCTGTGTTAGATTAATCAGTGATTCTAAGTTGACTTCATGAATGTGAATCTTAATTTGTGTATTAGTGTGTCCTGCATATGACAGGATTTCCAGTGTTAGATCCTGCCTTGCACACCTGATGTTGCTAGGGTTGTCTCCTACCCTCCTAAACTCTGAACTTCATTAAGTGGGTTTGGGGATGTTATAGTATGTTCAGTTAACACGTGAACCATCTATTTTAAAAAAAAAAAAAAAAACAGTGGAAATTAAGTACAAGAGCATTATTTTAATGGAGTCAATTTTCATTTGTAAAATTAAGCTGTCGTGTTATTATTTCTTTTTTTATTATTACAGCCAAATATCAACAGCCTAAATGGCATCTTACAAAGAAACCTGTACACCTGAAGTAGAGGACGAGACTGTGGGAGTGAAGCCACTGTGTTTATGGTTATTTTACCAAAGGAAACAGATGGGACAAAACTAGACTATGTTTATATACATTTTTACAAGTGGGTCATGGGTTGGTCAAGCAGCTTGCTTAGGATCACAAAGTGAATTGCAGCTGGAGATTAACTGGCACACTTGAGCTTTTCAATCCAGCACCATTGTTATTATGTACTATTTTTTTCCAACATTATTATGCATGTTTTATCATTGTAGGAAATATTTCACATCATTGTTCATAGGCATCATCATGTTCTCGTAATGTCTGTGTACTGCTGCTAAGGGCTTGGCACAAAAGGATGATGAAAGATGCAAGGCAGGTAATGTATAGAGGTCAGCAATGTGCACTTTCCTGGTTGTCCGAGATTGCAGATATGAACAAAAACTTGCATTGTTTTGTTGTGGGATTTAGAATTTTTGGTTAAAACCATCTTGCTTTTGACTGCTGACTATGTACTTGCTTTGTCTTTTGATTAAGACATTTGGCTAGTGATCTCTTTGGCCCGATTAGCACTAGATAGATAGATAGATAGATAGATAGATAGATAGATAGATAGATAGATAGATAGATAGATAGATAGATAGATAGATAGATAGATAGATAGATAGATAGATAGATAGATAGATAGATAGATAGATAGATAGATAGATAGATACTTTATTAATCCCAAGGGGAAATTCACATGCTTCATCTTTTGATCAGCTTTGTCAAAAAGTTCCGCTAAAAAGGTTCTGATAAAAATGTAAATTATGAAGTCTCTGCTGTTGATGGAAGTTACATTAGAAAGGGAGAAAATGATCTGGCAACAGAGTGTTTTCATACTAATAAGATCCCATTGTTTGAATTTTGTTTCCAAGGTGCAGGCTTGAGATTATCTCTAGTTTTGGCCTCTCTCTTTATTCTGACATTTTGCCTGTCGTTTACCTCTTGTGTTCTCTTTTGCCTTTTGGCATCTCCCTTAAGCATTATAGGAAACTAAAAGGCACTTACTTCCAAGAAGCCCTTAGTGTTAAGACCCTGTCTGCTTCTTTCGCTATAATTTTGATTGCTGTTTCTGGTCATCTTGTGCTCTCCTGTAAAAGATTCCTGCCCACCTTTTTGACTTCGATAATGCTTGTCCCATTTAATGCCATCTCCTTAGAATAAGTGAACAAAATTGCATAATCATAAATTTAATTTATAGATGACTGGCTAATCATTAACTCAGATTCAGGTTTTGTTTGTCTTATGTTTATCAAGTCTGTCTTCATTTTGACCACCCTATCTCCTGATAAAGAATCGTCATTTTTCCATCTCCCTGCTCTTACTTCAGAAATCAGTTGCTAAGTGTGCTCCGGGGCAGGAATCAATTTCAGGATTAATGTTTACAAACACATTTTCTGCATCTTCCATGGTATATAAAGCACTTGGTGGCCTCTTGCTATACTACATCCCAGTTTTCAAATTCAAATTCAAGTTTATAGTTGAATTACAAAGAGATTTTTATTCACATGTGCCCTGCAGACTCCCGAGCTAAAATGTAAAGCAGATATCCTCAGTCAGAGGTAAGGCTGGATTAACTGCACAAATGTGTCTCTTAGACAGTCAAATCAGAACACAGCTGATGTGCACATCTCAGAGTAGTTCACATCAAACCTCACACCTCACCTGCTGCTGTCATCCTGAATTTGATAAAAAGCAAGCTCACTTAAAAGACAATATCAGTGGACTACAGAAAGATGTAAGCATGCTTAATATGTATGGCTGTTATAATAGCCTCTTCTGTTTAATGTTGAGACTAAAACTTTGCTATCTTCTTCAGCTATGCATTCTAATGGCACTTTATAGTTCAATAAAATTATACAGTACTGCATCTCACTGTTAGGCCTTCCTTAACATTTCAATTTAGAAAATTAAATCAGCCATTAGGATAATTCTCCATTTGAGCATCTGTTATACTGCAGACGTCAGTTGTCCCCTTTGATTCAGTGAACAGTTTAAAGGAAGCCCAAATTAGGTAAAATAAAAACAAAAAAATTGTGTTCTTTAAAGGGTTGCATAACCCCCTCCCCCGCCCCTAGCTGTAGACGTCCTGGTTCTTGGCACAGGCTGCCCTCTGCTGGCGTAACGTAGAAATAACCACACAGTGAAACAAGATTACATGCCTAATACTGTATATACCCTGAACTGCCGTATGCAATGTTAACATTCATTATTCCTACATACTCTACGCTGGGACTCCATGGAAGAAGAATAAAAAATATTATTCAAACTGAATCCAAGAACAGAGAAGCTGACATTCCGTAGCTGAAAAGAGGCTTAGTGTTGAGAAAACAGAATGAAAAGATCTGAATAAAAAGACTGTTACTAAAAACCCAGTCATATGCATATGAACATCTTAAATGCATCTTGCTATTGAAAAGTTTCCCAAGGAGTATAAACAGCGTTGAAAGGCTTGTCAAGCAACCTCTACAGTGAGAATAATTCATTTTTAAATAGCAACTCTTCATGCATTCAACATAAAGCTTTCAATCAGTACAGGAATTAAATCAAGCACAACATTTACTAATACAAAACAGAAAGGGCACACCACGCATTAACACTATAATCGTAATTCATTTAGTGAGGAGTGTGGCCTAGTGAATGAGATGTCACATTACTCCCTACTGTTGATTCAGTGTGTATGTCTAGCTACTGTAAATCACTTCAATGGCCAGTGTTCTGTTAGTAAAACAATTGAACCAATGTGCCCTGAACATTCTTTATTTAGCCTTGTTGTAAGAAAAACACAAATGCTTTATATGTTCCCATAAGTCATCCTCAAAAGTTTCAACCAAAATTGCATTTCTTTTCAACCCAAAATAAAGTGGACCCTTCTTCCAAAATTATTTGATCAACTACAGACCCTTAGAAGGTGTGCCTCCAGGTTTTCACACAGTATGCAATTTAAAATAGGCAAGGACACTTCATGAAGTTCTTGCTGGCAGGTATTAATGGACCATGGTTGTGCATTCATTGATAAAAAATGACATTTAAAATGATGGAAAAGGCACTGTTAAAGACAGATGTATGATAAATACCCCACCTCCGAAAGGCATTACATGATAGATAGATAGATAGATAGATAGATAGATAGATAGATAGATAGATAGATAGATAGATAGATAGATAGATAGATAGATAGATAGATAGATAGATAGATAGATAGATAGATATTGCTCTTTTCTAGTCACTCAATACATTTTCCATATATAGTAGGGGTGTCACTTCAACCACCACCAACCACTAATATGTAGCATCTACCACCTGGACAATGCAACGGCAGCCATTCTTGCACCAGTAAACTCCCCAAACATTAGCTATTACATGGTGAAGGGGTGATGGGAATAGTTAGCCAATAAAGAACAGAGGATAAATAGAGAGCCAAAATGACCAGGCAATGGTTGGCAATTCTCTTTTCAAAAGATGATCAGAGATCAATTTTGACCACAGAGTCAAGATTTCGGTTTCAAGTCTCATCCAAAGGATGGCACTACTTTTTACAGCACAGTGTTTCTATTAATGCAATGGGGCTTTGGGACCCCCACACAGACTGCAGGGCATGTGCCACCTGCTGGCAATACTTTAGCATCAACCCAAGCGTAAAAAAATCAGTACCACACTGGAGCCCAAGAAGACGATTGTCGTCATAATGACAATGGAGTCATTAAGAGACAATAACAATCACAATATAATTAAAAAGTAAAGGTTTTTGTTTCCATTCAAGCCTATTTCTCACATGAACATTACTAAAATAAAAAAGTGGGAAACAAAAGTAATGTTAAAGCAATACTCCATTTATCCATGTTCCAAACTTGCTTAGCCTGTGCAGGGTTGTGGTGCAGCTAAAACCTATCCCAACAAGCATCAGCCACAAGGCAAGAACAGTACTACAAGGTGAACACACACACACACATATGCCAGATAAGCTTTGCCAATCCACTTAACCTGCATGTCTTTGAACTGTGGGAGGAAACTGGAGCACCCAGAGGAAACCCATGGAAATACGGTGAGAACATGCAAGCTCAACACAGGGAACACCTGGGTCTTGAATCTTAAACAATTATTCCCATTCAGAACAGGAATGGGTTCCTGAAAGTATATCACTGCTAGTGGAAATTGTTCAAGATTTAGTAAAGCTGAGAGAAATAAATTCTTTGGGTGTGTCGTGAGGATCTGATGATTTTTGAAAGTATAGCATCTTAGTCACTTGATCCATGGCATCAAGTAAGGGATGGAGAATTTAAAATGTATCTAATCAGTGCAGCTTATTTACCTCATTTTTTAATAATGTTATTGAAATGAGCTCTACCATTAACAATACATTTTTCTAAAGGAGCTCAAAAAAAGATTACCATACCCCAGATTCTATTTGACAATTCAATTAACCAAGTTTAAAAAAGCTAAATTATTTCTAAAAATGGCACTATTTGTATTTTATACGGGCAATGGGATAAATCTTGCTGAAGATTGTGACGAACAGTCCAGCTTGAAATGTTTAACTCTACTGAGTATCACTGTGTCTAATGTTTGTCTCAATCTCTTCATATTGCTCTCACTAGTCTAACAAACAAGTCCTTCACACTACTATAGATGGCCTGTTATTGAACCACTTTAAAACAGTCTGACAAGAAGAATGTATGCCATGATGGCAAACATGCAATGAGCCATTGAAACTGCAATTAGTGCAGAAGACTGCCAAGCAACCATATAAATGCTCCCACCCCGTTTGTTTCCCTTCATAACTCCCTGAAAATTGACACAATCTTGTCCCGCATATTATTTTCATTTGACCCTATTGCGGGGTCTCTTCACTTCAAAAGCGTATCTGTCATTTCCTCCTCTTCACCCCTTTCTTATACATACCCTTGCTGTCAGTCTTTGTAAGACTGTTTAATAGTTTGTGCGATGGGAGATGGGTACTACTTATTACATTTTTGTAACACAGAAATGAAAATGCTACATGATGCATCAATTGCATTGTTTCACACACTGCCGCAGTAAATAGTACACTCAATAGCAGGTGGCATATCTTTCGATGAAGAATTCAGAGTCAGATGAACTCAGTTAATTTTACTACCCATCACAGACATATCTGTGACTCAATCTGTGTCACGATGTATAGTTAAGAAACACTGACCTATGCTTTCAATAGTTGGTCTCTCAGGAACCTTTTTTGACCACAGAGGCTCAGGACCTTGGTTTGACATCTCATCCAAAGGACAGTGACAGCTTTCAGTACCTCAGACCTACTGTTCAAAAATGTATATGTAGTGACTTTAGTATCATTGACAGATAAGAACACTTATAGTTGGAGCGACTGTGCACTTGTATACTGTTTGTGACTGAGGATGCATGCAGGCATGTGTATCAGGACACCAGCGTCAATGTGAACAATTGAATGCCTAGTACTTTTTATTCTTCTGTCATATACAGTCTTAATATGTTTAATCAGGATAATTTTACCATTGACCAATACAAAAAACTTTGTGTTCTCAAAGTAGGGAAAAATAATTCAAAATAATGTAACATAATCATAAAGTAAAATAGAGTAATTCTGCGAATATCCATCTTCTGAATTTGTCTTGATTGCCTTTAGATGTTCCATACCTAGCTGAATGAAATCTTTATTTGTATTTGATGAAGGTGTTTTCTAGAATCCAAAATAAATTCTCTTCCCTGTTAGGAAAGTCAAAAGGTGGGTACTGCAGTGTGAAGACGCAAATATTGAGAGCAAATCCAGTTTATTGAAAAACAGCAATCAGGAAAAGGTTATAAGAAAATATCTAAGGCACAGAGAATCCCCTGACAGTAGAGTAAATTCAGTAATAAAAAAATGGAGAAAATACTTGCAACTGTGAATATGAGAAGAACTTTCTAAGTGAGAATGATTTCAATCACTGAGACTAGCAAGAGGCCTGTGGCAGCTGTAAAGGAATAACAGGTTTCCATTCTGGAAATGGGTGAAATCGATTAGGTAATGACTACTGCATTATAGGGAAGTGCAAAACCAAAAGCAGTAACAGGAAAAACACACAGCTCCAAGTTTAAGCATTGTAAAGCGGTGCCTGCATATGTAACAAATTGCATTATTTTGTTTGGTATCTCAGATAGGATGCCACTTGTAACACTACCTGCCCAGAAGGCCATTAAGGGGTAGGGATATTGGAAGATGATGTTAGAATTCACTCCAGCCCCCCTTGCTGAGAGACATCTGCAATCAAGCTATGTATCTAGGATTGAAGGATTTTTGGGGCAACCAAGAGGAGCTCCAGTGTGGTGCCATCAGGATGTTTATGGGTTGAGGCCAGAACTATAAGTGCTTCCTCAGGGTGCTTGAGGCTATAACTGTTGTAGAGTGAGTAGCAAGGGAGCAGAAAGATCCAGTGTAGATGAAGAGGAAGGAACCGGTAGGAAGGAATGTGATTGTTGACAGTTATTTAATGGGAAATTGAAATAACCAACCTATGGATAGACAGGATTTTATTAGGAATGCCTGGAGAGATATTAGTTTTCTTTAGTTTCTATCAGGGATCACACAAAGCTTCTGCAGTAAGGCCCAAGGCTTGAGGTGGAGGGGAGTTTGAGGGCTGTGTACTGTTAGAAAGCAGCAGTATAAAATAATCTTATAAAGGTAACTCAAAGTTGACTTAAACTTGTTACAAATCACAATGCTGTCAAAGCCTAAAATTATAACTGGCTCATCAGAAAAAGGACTTGAATAAATGTCTACCAATAGGAAACAACAAAATTTAGCAATGCTGTCCTCTGTCATTCTCTTTCGACCATATTCTGAACATCATCATGCACTGAACAAATCACACTTCATTCTCTTCCATTGTGGAGATCATATCATGGATTTCTAGATTAAATATGAGAGACTGAAAGTTGCCACACTCAACACTAAGAGTTATCCTATATGGTACATCATCAGTGCACTTTCACTACTATGAAGCAGAGTGATTTACAACATCATGTTTATGTGATGATTCTTTGTATCAGGGACAACAGAATCAAAGAAGATAGAAAGCAAGATGGATGCAGTGAATTACAAAGAAATCCTAAAAGTCAGCAAGAGGTCTGGGGCTGAGAAGAACATTAGTATTCCAGCATGGATAATGACCCATAATATATAGCCAGGTGCACTTTGGAAAAAAATCTCAGGCTCAAACTGTAAATGGATCAAGAATATGTGGCAGTGTCTGGGGCATTTTACAAAGAGAAATGAGTTGTACTGTCCCAAATACAAAGTTGGTAGACAATTCAAATCAAATGAGTGAGCGAGCCAATGGGGAAATGTTCATGGAATCTGTTAGTTTCTGTTTATCATGACAGAAGCATTATAGAGATTAGATTGTGGGCTGTAACATACTCATTAAAGGAATTGTACCAGTTAAACAAATTATGAATCAATATTATGATAAAATAAAATATGAAAAAAAGTACAAATGGGATAGAATATTCTCATGGGTAGCGTAGTCTGTGAAATATGCAGTTTACAAATTGCTTTCAAATCCATGAAATACCCAATGCCACTTTTCCATGTAATTGATTCTTAAAAATGTGCCTACAGTATTGAAAAATAAAAAAAAAACAACAACTTTTCTTTCTAATAATCGTGTTTTATAAAAACAGAGGATACAACTCTCTCAGACAGTTCTAGCAAAGTTTTACATTTGAAAACTACTGTATAACACCAAGATTGATCCAGGCCCAGCTTTATCTGAACTCTTGGCCTTTCTATCTTTTCATTTATTTTGTCAGCTCAGAGAACATCCTATAGTGCCCTGTCTACTTTTCAAACAAACACATCAAAAGGTGAGTATTTTACGCTCAGGGGCCTTGTTACTTTTTTTGTTCTTGCTTGTTAAGGCAGTTTTTTTTCCCCTTTACCTTAGAAGTCCTTTGTAAAGCAGTCTGTAAAATGGAGATGGTGTAATCATGTTGTTCAACATGCTGCTGCTGGTGTAACTCAATTCAAGAAGATCAAAAGAGATTAGGAATTGAAAAGACAGCAGTTCAAAGCTTCTGGTGTGAAAAGGTAATGAGGTGCTATCCTTTTCCATTCCCAGTGCTATCCTGTTGGCTCTTACTATTCTACTTTTACACATTTTTATCATCATAATAATAGATGTACTGGTGTATCATGGGCAAAGAGCAGATAAACTGAACTAACTCTGCCTTTCTCTTGTGTTTTCCTATTTCTCGGCCCCTGCTGTGCTTAACTCATTTGAAAAGAAGACAGCAGCTCAGCCTGAAGTTCTTGCTTGTGTTTTAAAGTATCTTGTAGTATTAACTACTGCTAACACAAAAAAACTTAGTGATCCTGCACCATCAACTTTCTCCCATCTCTGTTCTGGCAAATGATACAGGACCTTTAGCAGTGCCAGCACTAGCTTCAGGGTCAGTTTTGATCTACAGGTCACAGGTCCACTCACCAGCCCTCAATACCATCATAGTCTTACTGACAGCTGCTTGAGCATAAATGATGTGTCTGTTTTATATATATATAAACATTTATGTGTGGAAGTGTGTATGTCTGTCTGTCCAGCCCTGAAGTAAGAGGTAGAGTTGCGGTAAGGGAATGGGAACTTTTTCACACAGGGCCATGTAGGTTTGGATTTTTTTTCTCCCTAAATAATAAACACCATCATTTAAAAACTGCATTTTGTGTTTACTTGTGTTATATTTGACTAATGGTTAAATGTGTTTGATGATCAGAAACATTTTGTGTGACAAACATGCAAAAGAATAAGAAATCAGGAAGGGGGCAAATAGTTTTTCACACCACTGTATTAGGACAATAATATGCACAAAGCACCCTCCACTCCACTATACTTAATAAACAATAACAAATCACTAATCAATATAATCCTCCACTCCCAGACGCTTAGCCATCCTGCCTCCCAACTCAGCTCATCCTCTGGGATTTCCCATAGTCCTTTTATATTCCCTGACCCGGAAGTGTTTCCAATCCCTCAGTCCATGTGATCTCCTATCACTTCCGGGTCAGATAAAAATCCTCTTCTTCATCCCGGAAGCACGTCATTTCCCTTGTCGCCTTGCCTATGACGTTCTTCCAGGTTATAGGGCATGTAGAATTCCCTGAGCCTCCCTACAGCGTCTCCTGGAGGTCCCCATGGTATCCAGCAGGGCTGGTTGTAAAAACTACAAGGTCCATGATGCCCTGCTGGATTTCTGGGAACCTCTATGACGCAGGGAGAGCTCCATCTGGCGGCCTGGGGGTGTTGGCCGGGATGACAGGCCGGCCATCCCTCACAATATATATATATATATATATGTATATATATATATATATATATATATATATATATATATATATATATATATATATATATATATATGTATGTATATATATATATATATATATATATATATATATATATATATATATATATATATATATATATATATATGTATGTATGTATATATATATATATATATATATATATATATATATATATATATATATATATATATATAAGCTAATACTAAAAGTGCTAGAGAACTGGTTGAAACTGGCTATCCAATGAAAACACCATTAACAGACATTTGAACATGAACCAGGCAAATGCAGGGTTGAAAAGAAGAACATGCACATATATATATAAGACATTATGACCAGCAACCTCGGAACCCCACCTCAGCAATCCCCAATTCCACCCTCCCTTCCCTCCTTATTTGCTATAAATTGCCTTGGATTCCTGTAAGTGTAATCATGTTCCTCTGATGATGATTCCTGGTAGGAGGCGAAAGATCAGGAATAAAAAACTCTTTTAAGATATGTGATTCATTTTCTTCCTTTGTGGATCTCTAGTTATAAATATACATATAAACACGAGTTACATAAAGTATTTTGTCTAAAGCTGCACTTACATTGATTGTGAAATTTTAAGGTTAGGAAAAAGGTACATTTTTGAGTTTGATAACATTTTTAGAAAGTGATGATAATTATCTATTGTCTTTTATTGATGGATTTGTGCAACATCAGGAACTTTGGATCACTCCTCCACAGAGGAAAAATTAGTCTACTAAGTTTAAACGACTTTTCTCCTAGCTCATGTGAATTACGTAGCTCTTGTGAATTATGTAGCTCTTGTATATGGTGAAATCACTTTAATGCCTGTAGCAAACTCTAATGTAATGTCACAAATTTCTGAAACTTCCACCATTTTTCATTTACAGTATTCTAGAAAGTTGGTCATGGTCACAAATTGCCCATTGATGCTAAGGGTCAACTTGCTTAGCTCTAAATACACACCCTTTCACAGCATGTGCTTTCAGCAGCTCCTCTTAAGGTGGCTTCATTTTATGACAAACCAGAAAGTTTCACCAAGGTCAAAATTTCCTTCCTTCTATTAGCAATTGCCAGATACAGATTGTCACTTTTTGGACATGTCACATGGATTAGCAATGACATTCTGGCAAACAAAACACTCTAGTACATCTTGTAAATACCCAGTGGGCACTGACCTCTAGCTGATTGGACACACATGACTGACCAGGCTATAATGCAATCTGTATGCGATGGCAAACCAGCCAACACTTGCAAAAAATGGAACTTGCCTCAGCAATAACAATGTGAAAGTTCAGATCAGGTTTGCTTTTTTCGGGTGTCACTTTTGGTTAGTTGTCTCTCGTGTTTTTTTTTTTTGTTTTTTTTTTTGTCATACCACAGACACCACTTAAGTAGGTATATAGCACAGTATAATGTCAAAACTTTGTTTATTATATGAATAGACATGGCAAAAATCTTAAAGATAGAAGAAACAATATTAATAAGAGACTAAAATGTAAAAGTGGTAATCTATTTCCATCCCACATCACTATAAAGACATACAGGATTGATTAACTCTTGCAGATGTCCTGTGTGAGTGTAAGTGTGCACTTGGGCATAAGTGAGCCGAGAGATGGACTGCCATCAAGTGTCCAACCCCCTAAATGTCCTTTACATGGAAATAGTATGGGCCATTTGAATGAGAATTAAGACTGTATGATACACAAAGTATATAAATTACTCTGTTATTAAAAATCTATGAGTCACTCAATTCTTTAAACGTTATGCAATGCCTGCATTATTGTCAAGGTACTCAATCCTGTCTATTGACATGTTCAGTGCAAACGTTTGTATGTTTTCACGTAACATAAATGCCACCAAAGGCAGCTTAAAGTTTGCAGATACCCGAATTCAGAAAAAATATCATACCTTGTTGCTCTTAGTCAGACTTCCATTACGTCCCAACTCCTCCTCAGAAAACTTGCCACTTCCGAAGCTTTCTACAGAATGCATAGAGATGGTTTGGCACAGGTCCTCAAAAGAGAATTCTTTATCCTTGCACATTTTTATTTCATTTAGTAGCTTTGATAATTCTCCTGTCACAGGTTCATCTGTCAAAACAAAGCAAAAGTAAACATCAGGAGGGGTCATCCTGAATATGGCTAAAGAATCTGGCTCAAAACAACCACGTAGTACAGGGCTGCATAAGTCAAAAAAAACACTTTCTGTTAAAGGATGTTTCCATTCTTCAGGTCTCACATAGCTTGTGGGAGGATTTGAGTTGCACCAATACTCATGTGTCTTTCTAGTTCCTTCAGAGCCTTACTGAGCTATCCTACCTCTGCCCATATCTATACCTCTTAAGGTCATAAACAAGAAACAGAAAGCAGAACGTTTCCCCAGTGCTAGTCCTGATGCAATTTCTTTCCTTTTTATTTCTCTCCATTTTTTTACATGACTGCAATAAACAGGAATTTTCCTGGCTTGGTATCCCAACCTTTTTATGTCTGTCATTCATTTAAAGTCTCATAATCTAGAACACCTCAGGAAAAGCACAATAAATGCTGCACAGTACAGAAGTAGACAAGCAGTGCCATCAGTCAAAGAGTTACGAAAAAACCTTCCTTGAAGCAAATTAAGTTTTAGAGGAAGGGTAGCCTTTAGCTCGTGTAAATTCCACACTCCACTCCATTCCATTCTAGATATCTATCATCTAACCTTGCTGGATTATCTGCATCCCTTCTCTCACCCTCATTGCAGTGTACAGTAAATTCCATCCTCAACAGGGGAACATTGGAGGTCACCATTAGTTAGCTTGTCTTCATTAGGAAGTCTGACCTCCACTAAAGTAGTGCCTTGCAGTGCAAAACATTCAGCATCCATCCAGCCCATTGGTTGAGACATCTTGGAACTATTGAAAGTGTGAATTTACCTTCTAAACACAAAGAAAGTTTTGTAATGAAAACTGACTAGCAAACACCTGGCTGTCGATATTCCCATGTTGATGAAGACTGTCACTTCTTTAAAGATGTTTCTGAGAAATATTACGGCTTACGACTGGGTGCTTATCAGTGCTTTCTCATAAGCTTATCCGTGAATTTGAAAAGAAATTGTGGGATTAGGGATGGGTAGAGGCAAAGCCTTCTTCCAATATCAGCATTTTCATGGTTTCAGAATACATAAAGTTACAAAAAAACTGTAGTGTAATCAGGCTTGACAGAAAGTTCACAGCCCTTCAGGCATCAGATGAGAGCCATTTAATCAGCTGTCTGGTTCACTGCTGACCTATCTCAGCACATCAGCATTTTCAATTATTCCTCACTTTCACCAATCACTCAGGTTTATACCTTGCTAAAAAAGATTACTCAGTTAAAAAATTGCTTTCAGAAAATACATTTAAATAGTTCAAGACCCCATCTTGTGACACAAAACCATTTTCTTTTTAATGCAACTTAATTCATAATAGCAGAAAAACCACACATCACTGATCTGTAACAGACAATCGGTCATGGTGAGCTTCCTTCATATTTTATTTTAACACATGCAGTAAAGCTCTCTTGAATACTGTCACTTTGATCATAAGTAAATTACACCCTAAAATAGGTGGCATGATTCATAAGAACCTGTTACTCTTATGGTGAGGGTCATCATCGAGACACATGCTCAAATAGTGCACACTTCTCTTTACAAAATGTCACCTCAAGCAGAGATGAGGGGTTAGTTAAAGCAGACAGTGTGGCCTCGTGGCTAAGGTACAAACACAGCAAACTTTAATGTATGAATCTCAATCCCAGCTGTGGACTTCCTGTGTGACGCAAAGCAAATCACTTAACCTGCCTTGGTACTGCTTATAGAAATGCAGAAATAATAACACCATTTTGAATAGCATGTCATGCAGGAGGCAAGCTGCATCTGCATAAACGAACTGACAAAGTCATGCCGTATATAACAACACAAATTGTAACTGTTTCTGAATATAATAACCCATTCCTGCACAAACTGCTCTGATAAATGTTATATTCTATGTGCAGTTGAGGGTGTTTGTATGCAAGTTCATCCTTTATTTCTTTTGTTTCCTGGGATCAAAGATGGCCACTGCTTTGTGACATCATACTTCAGGTATACAACATTATTTCAGCCTGTCTGTAATATATAAAGCTGAATGTGCATTTGTGTCTGTGTGTCTGACTGGTGTGAAAACCTACACCACTGGACCCTAACCACCAGCAACGTTAGAAAAGGTAACACACCTGAAGCTAAGCAGGACTTGGGTGGGAGACCATCATGGAAACACTTGGGTTGTAGCTGAAAGAGATGTCGGTGAGGCCAGCAGGGTGTGTTTACCCTATAATCTATATGTGGATCCCAAAGCTCCAGTGCAGTGATGGGGACACTGTGCTATAAAAAATGGCACCGTCTTGGTGGGCATCTTTCAAAAAGAGTGGGATGTCAGCTCTACTAATTCTTATGAGAAAGGAGAGCTCACTCAGTTTAACATATTCATTTCTCAGTATTTATTAGCCATTTTTGACTGTACTTTTGGTATGTTGTACTCTAGCACTTTAAGTGATGTTTCTATTATACTGTTTTGACTACTCTGGTTTATGGCAAGCCAAATTAACATTTAGAGATATCTCAAAATGAATTTCAGATATCTTAAAATTTAATTTATCTTTTAAGATATCTGAAACTTGCTTTAAGATATCTTAAAATAATTCCCTTCACATTTTAAGATATCTGTAATACATTTTGAGATATCTCAAAATAATTGTGTCTGCATTTCAAGATATCTCAAATGAATTTTCAAATACTGTATCTTAAATTGACCTTTCATTCATTTTAAGATATCTCAAAATCATTTCCTGTAAAACTGCTTATTATTTCAATGTGACTTCTTGTTTATTATAAAATACCTTAAAATTTATTTGAGATATCTTTAAATGAGCAGGAAGTGATTTTAAGATAACATAAAATGTATTTGAGATATCTGAAAATGGACAGGAAGCTGATTTGAGATATCTGGAAATGTATTTCAGATATCTAAATTGTATTGTAGATATCTGAAAATGCTATTGAAATATCTTGAAATAATTGAGTGTCCTTTTAAAGATATTTTAAAATGCATTTTAGATATCTTGAAATACAATTTGAGATATCTAGAAATACATTGTTAGATACCTGAAATGGAGCAGAGACCCATTTTAAGATATCATGAAATTAATTTTAGATATCTGAAAATGCATTTCAGATATCTCAGACAACAGTGAATTTTAAGTTATCTGAAATGCTTTTTGAGATATCTTAATATTTTGAGATATCCTAAAATAACTTCCCACTCATTTTAAGATATCTCAAATTCATTTTGAGATATCTGAAACGCATTTTCAGATATCTCAACATAACTTCCTGTGCATTTCAAGATATCTCAAATACATTTTCAGATATCTTAAAATAGACGGAAAGTCCCATTCAAAGAATAGGAAATTTTACAGGAAGTTATTTTGAGATATCTCAAAATGAACAGATAGATAGATAGATAGATAGATAGATAGATAGATAGATAGATAGATAGATAGATAGATAGATAGATAGATAGATAGATAGATAGATAGATAGATAGATAGATAGATAGATACTTTAATAATCCCAAGGGGAAATTCACATTCTCCAGCAGCAGCATACTGATACAAAAAACAATATTAAATTAAACATTGATAACAATGAACAGGAACCTATTTCAAGAAATCTCGAATTGCATTTAAGATATCTTAAAATGCATTTCAAATATTTCAAAATGTGCAGCATATCATTTCAAGATATCTTGAAATCTATTTGAGATATTATAAAATGCTTTTTAGATATCTTAAAATAGATGCATTTTTAGATATCTGTAATTCAATTTGAGATATCTAAAATGCATTTCCAGATATCTGAAATTCATTTTGAGATATCTCTAAATGTTAATTTGGCTTGCCATACTGGTTTCTAGAACTGTAATGGTACTGGACTGACTAGGTGCTAGTTCAGGTAGGCAAGGGCAGGTCCAATTGTACTGAGTAAACCAGGAGATATTCATGAAAAGGAAACCTAAACAATATTTATAAAAAACAGCAACTAAGTCAGTACACAGAAAGAGACCAACCAAACTAAACTCACAAGATGCAAAAATACTAATTACAATTTCTTTTAGAAGTTTTTTTTTTTTAATCCGCAGATTAGATACAGAAAGTAAATTCCAGATAACCTTTAATCCTGTGGCCTCGATCGCCAGCAGGTCACGACATAGGAGGCCTCACTCCTAGAAACACGGAATGTGTTTGCCAATGATGGTTAGGCAAAAAGATGGGCATGACAGTAGCAAAATAATCAATAATAAGTCAACCGAAACCTGATCATGACAGGCACTGATCAGATTAGTGAAGCAACCCCATTTTCTTGTCCCATTTTTCAGACAGGATTTGAGCAGGTCAGATATTTTCAGCATAATTTGCTCTTTCCTTTTCGCGTTTTTCTACTGTATCACCAATTTCAGTCAACTCAGCAGAACATCTTGTATGTTCAAAAATGTATGTATGCATGTATGTATATAATATTTTTGTATTTTTGAGCCAAGTGAGTTGTAACAGAGCATATTCTTATAGCGATTTATTCTTAAAACTGTCCTGCAGCTTCAAATATGAGAACAGAGGTACTTTAGGGTTTTTTTTTTCAATGTCAGCAACTATAAATACAGTTTAAGCAGCTATGATGCATGAAACAAACAAAGGCTGCAGCATCACCATTTTCATTTCCTAATCCATAGGTACACAGTATTTAAAGGTGAATCAGAGGGTCTGAATGTAAACTCTCCTGAAAAATTTGAATTTGAAAATGTTAAACTGCCTATCAGATATATTGTATATACTGTAAATGCTGAATTGAAAGCTATAACAGCATATCAAAAATAACATGTCTGAGAATGACAATTACCACTGAGTATTACTCTTGTCTGGTTCAATTTTTAAATGCACTTTTCAGTGGTATACTATCAAAGCTCTTCTTATGTACTGTTTTAAAGACTCTTAAATTATTTATGTTACTGTCATATTATGAGTCAGTAGGTAGGATGCTGATAACCAATTAGTCTGAATACGAGTATGTTTCAAATCCAATCCGTCATTTTTCATTGAGCAGCATCAAGATGACACTTAATTGGCTGGGAAGTGCCCAAACAGATAATATATACCGGCTGACTGTTAATCTTGAAACTATAAAGATGGCAGGATTCATTGGCTGGCAGACAGCATTTGTATAGATATGCCCTCAATACAATAAGCACACAGACTAATTTCATTTAAGTCACTTCTAAGCATTTTCATTACAGATATTTTGCATTGTGCAGGCAGCCAGCTTGGTGGCCAAGATTAACACATTAACACATAAAGTTGCCAATTTAGTAACAACCACACATTCACTATATAGCCTGAAGCAAGTTGTTTAGAGGGATAGTTTTTGATATACAGTACAACCTCATTATAACAAAAGCCAGTAAATGTGTCAAACGCCCAAATCATGTTTAGAACCATTAAATGCTACAATAAACACCTCTCTTTCTCTTATATATATATATACATATATACTGTATATATATATATATATACTGTATATACTAGGGGGCTTACCCCCTGCTCGCTTCGCTCGCCAACCCCCCTGGCCTGCGCTACACGCCAGCGTCTCTGCCACTTGCGTTGTGAAGAGGGGGGCTGAATGCACCCCAAGGAGATCCGGTTGCTCCTCCGAAACCACCTCTTAAATGGTGATACAATGGGAAACAAATACATTTTTTTTACCTCCAATTTGCTCAGTCAGCTGCTGGCTTGCTGCTGCTGCCATGCTGCGTGATCTGTATCTCGTGCGGCGCTTCGAACATTTAAAAGCCTGTACAGCTGCTGTCCTACTCTTTGTGTTTTATTTCTGGCCCCGGGCATGGTTAAATCTCTTGGCACAAAGTCTCATCTTGCGGGATGTAAATTTAAAAACGAAATAAGAAATCTGAAAATCTAACCAACATCACATTAAAGTTTGATAAATTCTGAAAAGAATGATACCAAACAAATATATGTAGGTTTTAAAATAAGCCCGATTTAAAATGTGAAAAAAAAGTGACATAAAATCGCACAAAATCATTGCACTTTTAAGCTTAGGATTATATATATAGAGAGAGTAGATATATACTGTATGTATAAATATATATATATATATAAAATAATAATAATAATAATAATAATAATTCATTACATTTATATAGTGTATATATATGAATAAATATATATATATATATATATATATATATGAATAAATATATATATATATATATATATATATATATATATAAACATATATATATATATATATATATATATATATATATATATATATATATATATATATATATATATATATATACATACAATATATACACATTACTAGGCAAAAGTTTTAGAACACCTCAAATTTTCCAGTTTTTCTTCAAATTTAATCGCCTGAAACACGATGGATGACCTAAAATGGTGAAAAGGCACGTAGAACAACTGCCAAACATTTAAATTTAAACTTTAGGCTAGCAAAAACTGAAAAAAAGGAAATTTCACAATATTATAAATGGACCTTCTTCGGGGAACAACTTGAAGCCAGTTGAAACAAACAATTTGCAGAGGTGTTCCAACTTCTGTTAATTACTCAAAAACCTTAAGCTTAGGCTTAATAAATCCATTTAACATCAAACCTATCTTAAAGGCTCTATAAATATACTTCACTCCATCCATAACCTACACTAGTCTTAGTAAGATGAGTGCTGTCACAGATGTTTCCATAAATTTTTAAACGTAGTTCAACATTTAATCTTAATGAAATGTTGAAAGTGTGACAAAATGGGGTGTCCTGGAGCAGACCACAGAAAGACATCAGTACAGACCAATGAAAGGTGAGAAAGGCAATTGACTAAACAAAAGACAAATATATAAGAGGGGTAAATATGACACACAGTACACAAAACTGAGAAATAAAACAATAAACGGCTATGTTCCTATTTGATGGTCTTTGTCACAATACTGAATATAACAATCCTTCCTACATTCCACCCTTTCACAATATACTGGCCTCCTCCAATATACTGGCCTCCTTGTGAGGCAAGCAGTTGTCTCTGCTCCTCTTTTAACTCCAAGCTAGGATATAAGACTTTTTCTTTGAGTACTTTCGTGAATATTGCTGCTTCTTGGGAAACACTTCTAGGTGATCCTTGTTCCTAAAAATACTTGTGCAAATACTCATTTTCCCATAAGCCTCTGAGAGAACCTGAACCACTGAACAAATGCTATTGCCCACTAGTGACCTGCCTGTTGAAGCACAGCTCTTTAACAGTGCATCCTCAGCCGAGAATCGTACTACCCTGCTGGGAAAGGTCCTATTTGGTAACTTGATAATAACATCTTGTTTTTGATACATATTCTATGGCCAATACAATATTCAAAGCAAAGTAAATCAATTAAATTTTTAGTAAATTGTTAGAATTTCAAATTGTTAAAAAAAAACACAGACCCAGGCGAGGGTTATAAGAAGAACATACTTTAAAAATAATGAAATTCCATCTTAGACTGTGTAGACTCAAATGCAGTAAGAAATAATTTAAATATAATACCTGTTAAGCGCTTTGGAATGAGGTTCAATAAGAAAATGTGGTACTTAAAATGAATTCTTTTATCACAGTGTGACAAATTAGACACGTAACATCCTATGAAGTTTCTTCATGCAGACCCTCTAGGGTGAAAGTCCCACCTGGGACGCTGTCTATACTGTATAAGATCCTTTTTCATTCCCAAAAGTGAAATTAACATATTTCCTCTGTGTGTTATATTTGATTGCTCTCAGTTTTGAATTAATTTTTTTTATTTTTGCCCAGGTAACTTACTCCCTGGGTGCTCTTGGTGTGTAATAATGTCAAATGCCTTGTAACACATGTTGAATCTGTGCACGGTGAGGGGCACTATATAAAACAGATTCAATTTCATTTGTTCTTGAAAAGGGCACCTATATATATTAGCTCAGCCCTATTTATTATAAATTATTAAAAACACACTTAGATAGAACTTTGTTTGCCCCAAGAGGGAAATTTGGCAATAAATAGATATATAACTCAATATTACACATAATCAAAATGCAAAACGAACACAGAAGATGTTGGTTTAATATATACTGCATATAGAAATTATATATATAACATATTTACAGATGTATTTTATTTATACTTTAGCTTAGGTTCTTAAAGCATCTCAGTGAATAAAAATAAAAATGTAGCTCCAGTTTCGTTTCCCATTGAACTAGCTCAGCCGGCCACCAAGTCCTACTACAGGAACACATAATAAAGATTAACAGATCAGATTACTGATGTTAGGAGTCTAGTCGTCTGACCTCTACAAAGGAGAGCAGGAATTAAATCTGTAGTAGTTGAAGAGTTTCACTGTAAAATGTTGCATATCTATTTTAGCTAATTTAAGAAAAATTACCTTTTTTGAAGTGAGCATGTGTGATGGAGACTACTGACAATATTGTGTTAAGAATTTATTAGATCTATGTTGAAATGATCCATATTTTAAAACAAATCTCAAAATTATCACTTTCATGAAATATGTTCTCTTTTTTTTAGTTCTTTGGCACAGCATAATAAATCAATTCATTTTTGCACAATTGGTTAAAAATCCAAAAAGCACTGAACACAGGCAATGCATTTAAAAATAAAATAAAATAAATAAAATAAAATGAAGTATTAAAACAATCTCAGACAATACAATACAATACAATACTACAATAAGAGAGAGTTGAGGATACTGTGTGTAGATGGCTGAAAGTTTTACTGAAATAATTCTGCAGAAATAGGTGATTAAGTGACATTTCTTAGGGATCTGTGCTGGGACCATTGCTCTTTGACGTTCTAGCAAAGCCTAACTTGGAGTACTGTATTCAGTTTTGGACTCCATGTTACAAAAAAGACATAGCAGCAGTTAAGAAAATGCAGAGAAGGGTGACCATACTGATTCCAGGACTAAGAGGTATGAGCTATGAGGAGAGACTGAAGGAGCCGAACCACTGAAGTTTAAGAGAAGGATAAAATTAGGAGGTTGCATAATAAACATGTTTAAAATTTTAAAGAGAATTGCTACAGTGGATCCCAGTTGTTTCTGTAAAATGAGTTCTTCAACAAGAACATTAGGACACAGATAGAAACTCATTAAATGAAGGGTAGGTTTTTGTACAAACATTAGAAAAGTTTTCTTTACACAGAGAGTCCTAAACCTATGGAATAAGTTACCAAGCACTGTAGTGTAATAGACTGTAGGACTTTAGGCAACTTCAGACTTTGACTTGATATTATTTTGATAAATTAGATGAATGTATGTAGGATTGATTTGTTTTGTTTTGCTGAATGGTCTGTTCTCATCTTAATTGTTTTAACTCTATTCAGGATGCCAGTGCACCAATCCATTTTAGGGCCCAGTCATGCACATGCAGAATGTCACAGAGGGCTCATTTTCGATTCACCCATTAACCAAATCTGATGGGGTGCAGGAGGAAACTCCCCTAACACACACGCATTTAGTACATATAAACATAATTCAGAGTATAGCCTGAGTAAGGGATATAAAGCCTGGACATTGGATTTGTGAAGCAGCATTGCTACTCACTAGTGATTAGCAAACTCCACAATGTTCGCCTCTCCTCGTGTTCAAAGAAATCACGGAAGTGTTTGCATGAATATCGCCCAATTCAGTGAAATGCGTTGAAGTCAATGGGGAATGACTAACTAAAGATAGATTTGACAGGATTATAATGGTGCAATCATCTTTAAAGGGTCCCTGAGGGTTAGGGAAACATCTGCCAACTATACTGGACCGATTATTGTGCCCAAAAAGGTGACCTGAGCTGTGCAGCAGTAGTGCCAACCACTGCACCACTGTGCCTCTGTCAGATCAAAAAAGAAAGAACACAGTCAGAGATGCACAATGATATATATCGTCAAAACAAAGTAGAGATACAGAAATTGTAGTGAAAAGTCAGAAAAAATAAATAGGTCTTTTAAAGGCAGAAAACACAAAGTGGCCTGTCATGATAGAAGCCGTTGACTCATTCAGTTTTTTGAAGTCATGGTGAAGGCTCTCCAAACTGTTTGTGCTGATGCTTTGCACTTTTTCCTCTATCAAAAAGATAGACGCACTACATAAATAGTAATAAATATTTTAATATTATTATTACAGTGATCCCTCGCTATATCGCGCTTCGCCTTTCGCGGCTTCACTCCATCGCGGATTTTATATGTAAGCATATTTAAATATATATCGCGGATTTTTCGCTGCTTCGCGGGTTTCTGCGGACAATAGGTCTTTTAATTTCTGGTACATGCTTCCTCAGTTGGTTTGCCCAGTTGATTTCATACAAGGGACGCTATTGGCAGATGGCTGAGAAACTATCCAGCTTACTTTCTCTCTTTCTCTCTCTCTCTCTCTCTCTTGCGCTGACGTAGGGGGGTGTGAGCAGGGGGGCTGTGTGCAGCTGCTTCCTGAAGGACAGGCTGCACGGAGCTTCGCATACTTAAAAGCTCAAAGGGCACGTATTGATTTTTTTTATCTGTCTCTCGCTATCTCTCTCTCTTCCTGCTCCTGACAGAGGGGGTGTGAGCTGCCGCCTTCAACAGCTTTGTACCGGCGGTGCTTCGCATACTTAAAAGCCAAAAAGCCGTATTGATTTTTTTTTTGACTGCTTGCTTTGCACTCCTTTGAAAAGGAAGATATGTTTGCATTCTTTTAATTGTGAGACAGAACTGTCATCTCTGTCTTGTCATGGAGCACAGTTTAAACTTTTGAAAAAGAGACAAATGTTTGTTTGCAGTGTTTGAATAACGTTCCTGTCTCTCTACAACCTCCTGTGTTTCTGCGCAAATCTGTGACCCAAGCATGACATTCTAAAAATAACCATATAAACATATGGTTTCTACTTCGCGGATTTTCCTATTTCGCGGGTGGCTCTGGAACGCAACCCCCGCGATGGAGGAGGGATTACTGTATTTCATTTTATTATTTCAGTCTCCTGTGTTTGGGGTGTCAGGCTCCTTCAAGGTTTGTTTTCACTCTCACCGTGTCATGCATGTGGTTAATTATTATCCTTCTCTTATACTGACGTGCACATTTGGCTGCAAGCACAGATAACTCGTCCCACAGTCTGTAATGCAAATTATCAGCATTATATACCCTGGTTGGTGGTTGGTTGTTACAGATGTACGGGTGTTGGTAAAATATACACATATATTTTTTTTCCTAAAATGGCTGAATTATCAGTAAATAATTCGACGCACAAGGGCAAATGCAAAGGCAAAAAATTTGGCGGCAAAAAGCACTTTGGCGAAATTCGCTGATCAACACTGCTACTCACTATGCCACCTAAAATAATAAATTAAACTGAATTTAAAATATATTTAGTAATAAGATGACTAAGAAGGGAGTACTTAAAATAAAAGCAAAAAACAACAAAAGCCTGCGGGTTGGATAATGGATGGATGGAACAACAAAAGCAAAAGACAAGTTAGATAGAAAGATCAGGAAAAGGCTGCCAGCAACCAGCCTCTCTTAAACCTCAACCTGTGCTTTGTCTTGTTGACTGCATTAATAGCTCATGAAAGCTGATGGAGCATACTCACAATCCTTGCTGCAGGCGCACTCCCAAATCATCAGAGTGACACATACAAATACGGGGAAAAGAGTGGGAGAGTGCCATTGGTGTATAAAGATTAACAGTAAATGAAGAATTTACTCAGCACCAATAAATGAAATGCACAGCTTACTCCACTGACAGTGAAACCTCACACCGCCGCATTGGATGTTTGGAAGGCAACAAGCAGCTCAAAGTTTTCATCGCAATTCATACTTAAAGAGAAATGTTGTGTATTACATCTTGAAATGAAATCATGCATCTAACATGCTAGAGCAGAGCTTTACAATCTGGGTCTTGAGACAGCTAGGGGTGTCATGCTGAAGCAAGAAGGGTATTAAGAAGTTAATTTTTCCTTTCTGTTAAAAAAATAATTTCAATTTTGATTTTCAATATAAAACAACAAATCTCTAGTAGGGCTTTTAAATTAGGCAGAAAACAAGATTTGAATACTCACATTAAAAACAAGTATACATTCAAATCATTCAAACTTTGCTTAATATGTTTTTGTGTTTTCTCTTATTATTATTTATATAATTACTCTTTAAATTGCTATGTATCTGCAAAGCATGAAATGATTATGATTCATGAATAAAGATGCAGCTTTCAATTGAGTGTGTTAGGAAAATCAGATTGTCTATGCCTTAGGCACGGAGAAAAACTCACTGTATTTTGTGATACAAAATTCTGCCAATATGAACTGCGGCCGTGTATCATGTACCATATGACATTACATCATGATGGAAAAGAAACACAAAGGTAAATGTCTTCTGTCAAAAGCAGAGGATTTAAAAATCTCATTGAAAACCAAGAGCTAAGGTATACCAAATGACAAACTGACTGCACTTTGACAGAACCGTTACTCATTGTCAGTATAATAATGCAAAGTGTGGACCACCAGGGGGCGCACCGCCACCCAAACCCGACACAGACAGATGTGGGACACAAGTTCAGGGCACACACTTTTATTTTTTTTTTTCTTTTCCCCGTGGGAAACGCCTTTCCCCCCGCTTCCCATGTGTACAGAACAGTCACAAGCACAGCCAAAAGCACACTTCTCTTCTTTCTTTTTCCTTCTTTTCTTTCTCTTTCTTCACCCACTCATCCTGGCAAGCTTCCCACCTGAATCTGGCTCCCAGAGTAGTGGCTGCTGGCTCCTTTTATAAGACACCCGGAAGTGCTCTACGTGCCTGTTAAATTCAATTTGGCAGCACTACCACCTCAATTAAGGGATCAGCAGCACCTGCAACACCCCCTAGCAGCGCCCAAGGAACCCACCAGGGCTACACCAAACTCCAGCTCCCATGGAGCCCTGCGGAATTCAGAGGCACCACTGCAACCCATGGGGCTGCCACCTAGCGCTCTGTGGGAGGTAATGTTCTGGATGCGCTCCCTACCCCAGTCCTTCCAGCATAGAGGCGTCCCGGCCATACGCCACAAACGAATTGATGCAACTTAGACATCACTGTATGTGAAAGTGGGCTGAGATTGCTGGCTAAGTGTTTTGTACACACACACACTTAATCTTGAACAAGTATGGCAAATCTCAGCTTTGTTTCATAAATGTACCACTGTATCCACAGGCTTGTTTTCAAATTAAACTTTTTTGGGACCAGCAAAGCACAAACTCAACATTGTATTGCAATTGTTCTCATGATATACATGAACGCTACTGGGAGCCGTGGATGTGAGAACGAGAGCTTGAGACATCGATAAATGTTTCACTGATACTAATTCTAAAATAGAGATAGATTGAAGCAAAGAAGAATTATAAAATTAGTGGCTCTTCTATTGATCTCAACAGCAGTCCTTCAGCATAGCGGGGAGGGAAAGCTGCCAAACACGCAATGCTTGCTTTTCTGGTCAAATCATACGTCTGTCCCTTCTACGTCTATACCCACTGAATAAGTGGTTCATCTGCAAGGGATATCATTACAGCAGAGAAGTCTCAGCTTCATGAAGAGTGTTGACATTCGCATTCTCCTTTAAAGGAAATATACCATTATAAGTTCTTCAAAGCTCAAGTCAGCACCCACAGCTAAAGGGTGAGTAACACATTTGTTGGAGCATTTTTGTTGTCACTTCAGAAAACAGCAGAATAATTTTAAATTTGGATGGTTTAGCACTGCAAAAACTTTATATTTTAAGCTTATAGGGTCAGTACTGTCATATGTACAGGGTACAGTGAAATTATTTTTTGCATGTGCTAACATACAATATACAGTGGTGTGAAAAACTATTTGCCCCCTTCCTGATTTCTTATTCTTTTGCATGTTTGTCACACAAAATGTTTCTGATCATCAAACACATTTAACCATTAGTCAAATATAACACAAGTAAACATAAAATGCAGTTTGTAAATGGTGGTTTTTACTATTTAGGGAGAAAAAAAAATCCAAACCAACATGGCCCTGTGTGAAATAGTAAATGCCCCCTTGTTAAAAAATAACCTAACTGTGGTGTATCACACCTGAGTTCAGGATATTCAAGACCTGACTTGACACTTTTGGCATTTGATGCCATTTGAGCATTGTGGGCAGGGGTATGTGCCCAGGGCAGATCGACTATGAAACTAATGAAGCTTAAAGTTTCAGGGCCTCCTAATTCCGGAGTGGCCCCAGAAGCGATTTTAGTCCACATTGCTTAAACATTTTGGTTGTATACTGTACGAGAAGGTTTTTTTTTAAAAAATAATAAAAATTATATAACATAACTAAATACAAAATAATAGTGAAAAAAAATGAATAGGGTATTAAAGTATCACATTGGCTAGCCTTAAATGAAGAAAAAAAATTAAGGATGTTTCATTCTAAATATATTAAATATAAAAAAAATAAATAATTTAAAACACTATTAACATGACAGAAAAAACATTTTTTGTCAAAATTATTTAATCGAAAAAAATGAAAGCATATTTATTTGTTTGTGGTCATCGTAAAGTGCCGTAATTTTCATTCCCCCATAACTTGAAAGCTATAAAGCACAGGAAATTTTTATTCACACCAGTGACTTTGACATGTGAAATAACACAGTACAGCAATTGTAATCAAAATCTGAGATGTGGTGGTTAAGTTTTTTAAATATTTGTGGTGATCAGTCATGGAACAACTCCATTGAAAAAGATAACAGTGGTTACCCAGACCTCGTTGCTAGTTTGCGAAGGGACGAACATAACAGTTCAAGCTTCAGGGCTCCAAAAATGTAGGTCCGGCACTAGTATGTGCTCAAGGAGTAACATTAGGGACTAAACTAAGCTCACTTTCACACTTTCTAAGCTCACTTTTTTTAATAACACAAGGAAAATCTGAAATATGGCAATTATTTTGTATTGTCATTATTGAGATATGAATGAAGTACACACAATGGATGTTGAGGTGTTATGCAAGATGTTGAAAGTCATTTGGGTGTAACCAAGGAAAAAGGTGGACCACATTTATCTAGACAGTAGAATAAAGACTGCAACACACTCTTTTAATTCTCAACAGACAATCATTTTACTTGAGTAGTTTTAAATTTTCAAGTACAGCAATTATCGATTTATGCAATAAAATTCTTTAATGCTGGAACCTTACTTATTTGTTAAAAGTTTTAAAATAATTAACCAATACTTACTGCTGCCACTGTCTGCTTCATATTGCACCGTAAAGTTATATCCATTCATCGAAGCTACTAGTGTCATTGCTGAAAACAGCTAGAGTTTATCCTAGCAGTTACAAGCGTAAGACAAGAGTGAACCCTGGTTGGTTTACCTCCATGAGCCAATTTAAAGATGTCCACACCTCCATCCATCCCTCACCTGCTTATTCAGTTCAGAGTCCTGGAGTCCCAATGCGTAAGCTGACAGCAATGGATGCAGTAGGAAACAACCCTGGATGAAGCACCAGTCCACTGCAGCACACACTCACACACTCACCATGGGTCAATTGACAATGTCAATTACCTAACACTCACGTCTTTTATAAGTGTGGAAAACCAGAAAGCACAAAGAAAAACCCATGCAGACTCACAGAAAATGTGCATACGCCACACAAAAAGGGCTCAGGCTAAGATTCAAGCCAAGGACTCTGGAGCTTTGAGCTCCCAGTCCTAACCTCTGCACCACTAGGACACCTGATTTATGGACTAATTCACCTAAAATACACATTTTGGACTATGCAAAGAAATTGGAGAGCCGGAGAAAAACCAAAACACTGATAGATAGTACAAATTCCACACATAAAATCTGAATTGCTTTTAATGTAATGTGTGATAATGCTCAACATGAAAGACACACTATTCATTAATTACTAACAAAGACAAGGAGTGGACTTTTCAGTATAATAATTCAAATTAATTTAGACTAACTACACAACTATTCATTTTCTGAACCTGCTTTTCCCAGGACGTAGTAGTGGGGAGATGGGGAGAGATTAAACAAAAGGAAGATTAAATGAGAGCCCATTTCATGTCAGGTTGCACTCATTATCATTACTATTATAATTATTATATAATTGTATTTTACATTGAGCCAACACATGTATCCAATTACAACAGCACACTAGTTTATCTGATTGTATTTCTTTGATTTGTTCAAAATAAAACACCATTATCTAACAGTATGATGTTTTGTTCAAATAACTATTGAGATAAGAATCAAGAGGAAGTTACTGTATAATGGAATATATAATTATAGTGCAGTATAAACTGAACCACAAGGGGCAGCAAAGTCCCACAAATGACTCCATCACAACATGCAAAGCTGCTGGAAATGCTCTGTTAAACAAAGCAAGGGATAGGATGAAGCTGAGCTTTTAGTCACTTCATCAGGATAAAACACTTGCCGTGGGATCTGCCAGAGTATATTAATAACAGATTTAAAAAAAAGTAAAACGAGAAATTTAGTAAAAACCATTTCACCTAAACTATATAGTGACAGAAGTATAGTACTGCACATACATCGCATCGAAAGGAAATTTCCACAGAATCATTAACATTAAAAAAGGTTCAAGACATCTGCAGATATTATGTACCTATGACATAGCCATCTACATACACAAGCAAGTGCATTTTATATTCAATGTATTATCACTTTATGAAGCATAACTTAAAACATTAGTGGATATCCTCTCTATAGAGGAGTAAAACTGCATGGGGCGCACAGCAGTGTGTAAAATATTATTCAGAATTGTACAGTTTTGCTTTGGTTTACAGTATATCACAGGTGTAAAGAAAATCTCATCCTTTTATTAAATTAAAAAATGAGTAACATAGGAGATAAAAAGAGGATATCCAGCTATGCAAAATGGAGCTTCCCAAACCCAAAATATACAGTCACACTGAAGCCAGTGTGTAGGCATAAACAATTGAAGCAGCGTGACACAGACACATGGCTACTGTATCAGGATTTGTTACTGATGACATACTGTATGGAGTACTAATAATAAATAACACTAATTGGGGTGGACAGATTGTAAATACAAATATCATTTTCTTTTATATGGTAGTGCAGGGTTATTGGCAACTTTCAACAGCAACATTTATTTGTAAAGATTTGTTGCACATGAGTGGAAGGCACTCTTCTACCACAATACAAACAAAATCAGCATCTTGGAAAAAAATACTTTAGTAAACAGGTTATTTTTAAAGGATTATGTTATATTAATTAGTGGTCTTCTTCCAAAGTGCGCAAAAATATTTCATCAAAAGTGGACTGAAATATTGCATCAATACAGTATTGTATTCACAAACTTTGTTTCCAGTCCTAATTTAGACTCCACCAAGTAGTTTCTCTGTCAAAAACTTCACCAGTTTGACCTTCAAGGGTATTAAGATGTGCAATATGTTATTTATAATGTCATACACTTTTAGTGGACCACAGCCAGTGATCTGTGTATACAGTTGCATTAAAATGTGTCATGCTTCAATCATTAAGTGGGCCCTCGTGTTATTAATGATGAGTTTTAGCCCTGCACAAAGCATGTTCACAGTCTGCAGTGTTTGGGCTAATAGTAAGGAGCATTTTTCACAACCTCAAGTGCATTTTTTAGAAGCCTAACATACATATTGGTTAAGGATGAGCAGCTTGTGTTTTTTTACTTTAATAAAACTCCTCCTGTGACCTTCTGTGACTGCATGTTCTCATCCTCTTAGATCTGAGTGCCACATTCGATACCATTGATCACAATATTCTTAGAAATCCCCTTAGTTAGTGGGTGAGACGGTCTGGCGGTGTCTTAAATTGGTTTGAATCCTACCTGGCAGGTACAAAATTCTTTGTTAGTTGTGGTAATTATACTTCAATGACAAATGATATTCTATTTGGTATTCCACAAGGGTCTGTCCTGGGTCCGCTGCTCTTTTCGATCTACATGCTTCCATTAGGTCAGATTATCTCGGGGCATAACGTGAGCTACCACAGCTATGCTGACGACACACAACTGTATTTATCAATGGCGCCTGAAGACCCGACTCTCTTGGTTCACTGACCCAATGTCTTTCTTGTGTTTCTGAATGGATGAGTAGTAATTTACTCAAACTAATTAAGGAAAAAAACAGAAATCTTAGTGATTGGCAAAAATGGATATAGTGAGAGTATTTGAAATAAACTTGATCCATTAGGCTTAAAAGTCAGGACAGAGGTAAAGAATTTAGGGGTAATTACTGACTCGGACCTGAATTTTAATCACACATTAATCAGATTAATAGGACAGCATTTTTTCCACTTAAGAAATATAGCAAAAGTTAGAACTCTTATAACATTGCAAGATGCTGAGTAATTTGTTCACGCTTTTGTTTTCAGTCGGCTAGATTACTATAACACACTCCTCTCAGGACTACCCAAAAAAGACATCAATCAATTGCAACTAGTGCAGAATGCAGCTGCTAGAATCTTAACTAGGAAAAGGATATCCAAGCACATCACCCCAGTTTTGATGTCACTATATTGGTTACCTGTGTCATTTAGAATTGACTTTAAAATACTGCTTATGGTTTACAAAGCATAAATAATCTCACTCCATCCTATATTACAGAATGTGTTTCACTTTACACTCCAAATCGTAACTTTAGATCTTCAAATGAGTGTCTGCTTATAATTCCAAGAGCTAAACTTAGAGGTGGCGAGGCAGCCTTCTGCTGTTATGCACCAAAAATCTGGAATAGCTTACCGATAGAAATTTGCTAATAAGTTGGAGCACTATAAAAAACTGCTAAAAACTCATTATTTTAACATGGCTTTCTCATAGCTTCATTTTAGTTTAACCCTGATATTCTGTATATGCATTTAATTATCATTTTAATCATGGCTCCACAATCCGTACTAATCCCTACTTTCTCTGCTGTTCTTTTTCCGGTTTTCTGTGGTGGCGATATGCACCACCACCTGATCAAAGCACTGTGCTGTCCCTACATTGATGGATGGAAGGCCGGAGGTCCACATGACCGTCATCATCTCATTCTTCCATGTGAAGCCTGAAAACCATGAGGACTGATTGAGATCATTTATGTTAGGTAGAATGCCTAGAGGGGGCTGGGTGGTCTCTTGGCCTTGGAACCCCTGTAGATTTTGGGGGTTTTTTTCTCCAGCTGTCTGGAGTTTTTTTTTTTGTTTGTTTGTTTTTTCTGTCCTCCCTGGTCATCGGATCTTACTTTTATTCTATTTTAATTAGTATTGCCTAATTTTATTTTTATATTTAGTTTTTTTCTTTTTTTTCTCTTCCTTGATCCTGTAAAGCACTTTGAGCTACTTATTTTGTATGAAAATCTGCTATATAAATAACTGTTGTTGTTATTGCATAAGACAAGATCTATTTGTAACGGACACAGCCCTCTAATTTTGATAATGTCCATTAACTAAGGCTAGACACTTGAGAATTTGTGACAGGAGCATTGTTGGAACATTCGGGCCATGACATGTGATCAGCAAGCTGCTGAATATTTTAGAGCATTTTCTCAGCAATAGCAGACCCTGCTAGTTGGTAAACAGTCTAATGTCATTGTGCTTTCTCATCTTTTGAATTGCAAAATTAGTTTTGCCTGAAAACAAAGAACCATTTTAATTTGTGGTTTCTGGATGCTGTCTCTGCATACAGCACGGTACATTCTCTGACTTGGTTGTGATGATATCCCATCTCTGCAGTCATTGCTACTTTGTAAAACATCCTCCATATTAAATCCACTAAAAAAGATCAACCAGTATTTGAAAAGTTATTTTTTATTTATTCATGCCACAATTTCATGTGTAACTGGTATTGAAGTAGTATTGGAACAGTTTCCCTTATTCACTTTTCTTTATTTTCTAAATTCATAACACAGTATTAATTATTACCTTATTTATATTTCACTAAACGATGAGCAGATACAATTTGGCCTTCTTGTCCTCACTGCCATAGTTACTATACAGCTAATGCTACTGTTTGTCTTACTTGCTGTACACACGTGCTGCATAATTTCACTATATGGCTCACTAGTGAGTAGGTCACCAGCATGTCTTCCTTGCACTTTGGTAACTTGTTGTGTCACAATGAACTCTTCATTCATCATTCTGGCACCCACGCAACCAGTCTCTCCTTGAAAGCCACAGTTTAGGGTACCACGTAATCAGAAAAAAATCAGTGTGCAGTGCCTGTGTCTGATGTTATTTTTGGTGTGCTGCTCTTGCAACCAGCGTGGATGCGTCAAGTATAAACCAGGCTTTAGACAGGGGTACGGCAGCCTTGCACGCTATAATCAGCTGTCTTTAAAAGCTGATACCAATGTTAAGATCATACATGAAGAATTGGATCTTTTGTATTTTTCAAATTGTGTTTGATCAGGTAAATATATTGTATGGACCAAAGATCTCCAACATCTGGCAGTGCACCAAGCTTTTCTGCGATTCTGTAGTTTGGTTGTCCAGAATTAAAAACTGGTAGTCCCAGGCGTCCAGACTACTAATTTGTCCACCCCTGCTAATACAATTTCAGGAAGAGTGAAAAGGTAGCACAGAGGTTAGTACTGCTTTCCAACAGATACAGCATCCTGGCTTAGAATCTTACATCCAATCATCATTTGTAAGAAGACTTCATATTGTCCCTGTTTCTGTTTGGATTTTTCTCTGGATATTTGAGTGTTCCTCCCATATTCCCAAAGGTGTGTGTGTTAGGTTAGTTGTTAATTCCAAAGTGTGGACTGGTGCCCTCTGAAGGGCTGATTTCTGTCTTACACCTGATATTAATCGGATAGACATTGGAACTCCATGACTATGAACCAGTTGCTGCAACACTTAATTGAAATAAGCATATTTCAGAATATTTAAGCATATTTATACATCGCATTTCATGTTGTGTTATGCATAAACTCAATAAACAGCATTGTGAGTAGACCGCCAAAAATGCACAAATGTTGACTGGAGACATCCAAAGGAAACAGCTGTGAGTAATAGCATATGGAAAGTGGGTGGAGGGGGATACATGAAATCCCAGCTATTACACATGCTTACAAGGAAAAAAGTCTATAGAACTAAAAAATTATCCTCCAGCAGTGTACCTAAAGCTATAATAATAGTACACTTTGGATGAAAGCATGCAAAAATGAGAAAAATTATATGTGATCAGTAAACTGATGTGCTTTGTCGCATACGGCCAGGACGCCAACTGGATGGAAGGACTGGGGGAGAGAATAGGGCATTATCTCCCTCAGGACACTAAGGGTATACCCCTGGGCTGCTGTGTCACCACAGATTCCTGCAGGGCATGCTGGTAGTTGGAGTTTGCTGCAGCCCTGTTGGGTTCCATGGCAGCTGACAGGGGGAGCTGCAGAGCCCTACTTGGGAGTGATCCCAGATCTCCTTAACACGCCACCTGGAGCACTCCCAGATGCAGCTTAAAAGAAGCCATCTGCCACTACTCCAGGAGCCAGAGTCAGGAGGAAAGGAGACAAAGCTTGCCAGAGGAGGACTGAAGGATGAGAGAGACAGAGACAAGAAGATGGAAAGAAAGTGCTGTATACAGAGTTTACTAGCACTTCATTGTACTGTGCTGCTGAGGGGAATGATAGGGAAATGTTTCTCCACTTAATAAACATGTGGTGTGTTCTAAACATCTGCCTGGTGTCTGTAAGTGTCGAGTTTGGGCTGCTGGTGCGCTCCCTGCAGGCCACAGCTCTCAATATTATTAGAACCCAAAACAGCCAACCATCCAAATTTCCTGGAGTACTTTTGGTGCTAAGTGCATAGCCTGTTGGAAACACTTCCTGGTCCAACAGAAACCCCCCACCAAAGTAGGAATCACAGATCCCTGCAGCACCCCCTTGTGGCACCCACAGAACCAGACAAGGCTCGCCTATCAGACTACAGTTCCCAGCATGCCTTGCGAGTGTCATTAGATGTAACATCACCTAGGGATGCGACCATCTAAGATGTTGAAGTAGCATGTAGACCTGCCAGGTTGTCTCCCCTTGTCCTTCCGTCACATTGGCCTCCCAGCCAGCCAGGAAAGGTTCTTCAGTCCATCCCTTCCAGGATGCCAAAATGCCAACCTGCATATTGCCATCTTTTGTCGATCTTCTGGCAAGGACAGAGAAATTCCTGCCATGTAAGAGATCGGAACCCATCCTCACAAGGATGCCAGATCATGTGTGCTGTCCATCACACACACACAGTATATATATATATATATATATATATATATATATATATATATATATATATATATATATATACATGTGTGTGTGTATATACATATCTTGTATATAATTCACCAGCCTCCTCACTCACTCACTCACTCACTAACTCACTCACTCACATCCGAAGCCGAATGCGCAGTCGCCTTCTGCGCAGCTGCCCAAAAAACCTTACGAGACCGACATCGCGGCAGGCGGCGGATTTATGGCCGCGAAAATTCAAAGAGAAAGGCGACTTCGACTGACATCCAACCCCAACATCGCGGCAGACGGCGGATTTACAACCGCAAAAATTCAAAGAGAAAGGCGACTTGGATTAAAGCTCTAGAAGCCTGAAAGGCGATTTCGACTACAGCTCGAGGCCTAATTACGCATTCTGATTCCATTACGCATTCATTCAATACACCTATATCAGGTTTGTGGTGCTTATACTTATTACTATTCCATATTGTACAGGAACATTCATCATTCAATATTATACTATAGGCCTGGAAAATTCATCAACTAACAGTACAAGCCTGTACAGTAATGAGTAAAGCGGACTACAATCATTACAAAACAAATTCTTCGTTACTTATCATTTGTTCTTCATACACTGCTGACACAAACTCGTGCCCGTTTCATCTTACGTTGTTGAAACGGGCTCTTTGTCTAGTAATTATATATATTTTTCCTTCTGGATATGTTGCAAGAAGCCAGGGCCATCATAGCAACAATAAAGGGACGCAACAATGCATACTCACACTTGACCAATTCACAAACACCACCTGACCACACAACTATAAAGTGACCACATAGACTCCATACAGAATGACCCTAAGTAGAAACAGGAGAGGAAAGAGGAGACTGTACCTCTGTGCCACTCACCAAACAACACATGTACGTTACTGTTGACTGAATTCCTAAGGAATGACAAGCTGGAACAACCAGAATCAAGTAATTAGTGCATATCAGAAACCCAATACTACCCAGGACTGCCCAATAATACTTTTAACAAACAGCACTTGGATATCTTTTTTTGTTAAACCAACAGCTAAGTGTAGCCACAAATTAATACCTTTACAGCATTGTGTGCAGTTTTTTTTTTTTGACAAAAAACATTTTTATGTGCAGCAAACGAGCCTTGCTAGTATCTGTTAGCATTGTAAAGATAAACCAGTCAGCTAAGATGTTTAGGGTAGATACAGAAGTGGACTGAAGAAAAATTGATCTGTAGAATGAAAAACTCTAGCTTCAATACATACACTAAAGATGCAATAAGTGAAGATGTTTCTTTTATACAGTAGCCAAATACAGAATTCCAGACATTCACACAGACCTGAGCTTTTGCACTTCCTAGGTACACCCAAAACTATTCACATACAGGAGAGTATCATTAGTACAGAGAATATATGAAATAAGAGGCCTATTCAACCAGTAGTACGCTTGAAGAGGTGGCTGATGGAAAAACAGAGAAGGAGTGACACTGAAATCTTTTCTAGAAGTGCACATCAGATGGCTATTACTTGCCTCATACAGTATATTGATGCAGCCAAAATGCAATCACAGGAATAAATGAAAATCCCTAAAACTGATTAGATGGAGCGAGATCTAAAAATGTAATTCCCAGAAGGAGTACCACAGGTTATTTGGGGCATTCAAAGGTAATGCACTCTACAAGTAATCAAATCTTTCTCTTATTCCACTCTTTCAAGCCCATTGTTAGACTAGTTTGAGCAGCAGCAGCACTGGGCAACCTAACAAATCTAAATGAGTCTGTTTTACCTTTTCATTTTTTACTATCATCATACTTAATTTAGTCTCTAACTATACAAACAAAAGCACAACTCTCCTGGAACTAGATATCTGTTTACTCTGTTCTTATTTAATTTACTTTAGTTTCCTTTCTCAATATATTTTAAAACAGAAGACAAAGAAACCAAACTCAAGGTATTATTCTTTCCACCATCCTTTATTCTTTTGATATTTTGTATGACAATATAAACAGTGCCTATATTTCTCCCCATTAATATGACAGACCTAGCTCATCACTGGTGTAACCAATTTGTTTTAGAAGTCCCATAATTAGTTCAGTGGAGATCACTTGTCTTTAGACAAGGGGTTTCCATTGAATGTAGTAAAAATTCCCATTATCTGAAAGGTCCAACTTGTGGTGAGTTAATATTGTTGGCTAACTTTCACAATGGAGAAAAAAGAACACTCCAAGGAAATCCATGAAAATGTGATTGAAAACAATAAGTCAAGGCATAGAAACAAGAAAATAACTAAGTCACTGAATATTCCTTGAAATCCAGTTAAATCAGTCATTAAGAAATGAAAAGAGTATGGCACAGCTGGAAATCTGCCTTGAGGACACTGCCCACAAAAACCAAGTGATTGTGCACAAAGAAGACTAGAGTGAGGAAGGCCCCCAAGAGACCTACTTGTATGATAAATTTAAAAGAGTTACAAGCTACACTGGATCAGTTTTTTAACAGACTGTACCGATAAGATCTGTTGTCCGGGTGTTTCAGCAGTCACAGCTTTATGGGAGAGTGGGAAAAAAAAACATGCAAGACATCTCATCCTGAGTTTGCCAGAAGCTACAGAGTCTGAAATGACCTGGAAGAAGGTTCTGCAGTCTGATGGTTTAGATTTGAACACACAATGGGAGGTTTGAAACTTTAAAGTACACCTTATGAGAAGGTCCGAGGAATTATAGGACTCATTGCTATCTACATTCAATCAGTGTACAGAAGCAATCAAGAAAATTAATAGGATGTTAAGTTGTACTGTATATCACAAGGTGTGGAATATAACTCAAGAGAAGTTATGGCTAATTTATATACTGTAATGCACTTATGAAGCCTCATCTGGTATACTGTGTTCAATCATGGTCTCCATATTACAGAAAAGACATAGCAGCGCTACAGAAGGTCCATAGTACAGCAACAAGGCTGATTCTGGGACATAGAGGAATAAGCTATGACTGAAGGAGATGAACCTTTTCAGTTTAAGCAGGGGGCATGACAGAAGTGCTTAAAATAATGAAAGAAATTAGTACAATGGATTTAGATTGTTACTTTAAAATAAGTTTAGCAAGAACATGGGGACACAGATGGAAACCTGTAACATGCAAATTTCACATAAATGTTAGAAAGTTTTTCTTTGCACAAAGACACATGAAATAAATTACCAAGTAGTGTGGTGAAGAGCAGGAAAACAGGAAACATCAAATCTTGACTTGATGTTATTTTGGACAACCTAAGTGAATAGAATAACTGAGCTTGCTGGAGTTAACAGCCTGTTTTCATCACAATTTTTCTAATGTTCTTATGTGACCAAAACTGAGCTTTTCGGCTCTTGGACTAACTGTCACATTGACAATAAGACAAACACTGCATATTATCAAAAACACATTCCCACACTGAAGCATGGTGGTGGAAGCATTATACTGTTTCTCTTTGGCAGCCTCTGGAAGGCTTAATTAATATTATTATGAAGATCAGATTAATACATTTGCTTTTATAGATATGTTAACTTCAACTTCAGTCAAAAAGGAAAAATACTCTGCAATATAAACCATTAAAAATCACAATATTTATGTATCTTGACCAATGTTTTTTGTAAAAATTCTGTATAGTGGCACCTCAGCCATTTCCCACCATTAATGGTGAGTGCTGTTGTCGTATAATTCCAAGAGACAGGGCTTGATTTTCAGAGTTTACTTGTTTCCCCTGTGTCAGTGTGGGCTTTTCTCCAGGTACACAATTTTCCTCTCATGCAGATTAAGTTAATTATCTAATCTAAGATGATGTGGTGTAAGAGTGCATGAGCATATACAGTCAGGTTAATAAGTATTTGAACAGTGACACAATTTTCATAATTTTCACTCTGTATGCCACAATGAATTTGAAAAAAAGCAGCCATTATGTGATTGATGTGTAGACTTCCATCTTTAATTTAAAGGGTTTACCAAAAATATCATATGAGCTGTTTAGGAATGACAGACATTTTTCTGCATAGCCCCACACACCATTTCCAGGGGTTCAAAAGTATTTGGACATTTGACTGACAAGCTGGTGGAAGCAATTCCCTCAATATTTCATTAACTATTAAGCAGGCAAAAAGGTGTGGAATTGAATCCACGTGTGGAATTTGTATTTGGAAGCTGTCTCTGTGAACTCTAAATATGAGGACCCAAGAGCTGTCCAAGCAAATAAAAACAGTCCATCATTAGGCTGAAAAAAGAAAACAAACCCTTTAGAGAGACAGCAGAAACATGAGGTTTGGTCATATCAACCATTTGGTACAGTCATAAAAGGAAGGAACACACTGGTGAATTCAGCAACACCAGATGGTCCAGAAAACCACAGAAGACAATGGTGCATTATGATCGCAGAATTCTGTCCTTGGTGAAGAAGAACCCCTTCCCAACATTTAACCAAACCAAGAACACTCTCCAGGAGGTAGACCTATCATTGTCAAAGTTTACAATCAAGAGAAGTCTTCATGAAAGTAAAGACAGAGGGTGCAGACTACTGGTAAACATCAAACAGATGAAGGACAAATTAGACTTTGCTTGAAAACATTTTTAAAAACCCTGTCCAGTTCTGGAACAATTTTTTTTGAAAAAGGAAACTATGATCAAAATGTACCAGAATGATGGAAATAGAAGAGTATGGAGAAGAGAATTAACAGCTCATGATCTAATGAATACCACATCATCTGTGAAAAATGGTAGAGGCAGTTTTATGGCATGATCATGCATGACTGCCAATGGAAGTCAGTCACTGGTGCTTGTTGATAATATGACTGCTGGCAGAAGTAGAGGACGAATTCTGAAGTGTAGAGGGCTATACTATCAGTTCAAATTCAGCAAATGCTGCTAAACCAATAGGACAACACTTTACCATACAGATGGACAACTGGGCAAAACATACTGCGAAAGTGAACCAAGTGCTTTTCAACACAAAGCAGTGGAAGATTATTCAATGACCAAGTCAATCAACTAACCTCAACCCAAATGGACATTCATTTCACTTACTGAAGACAAAAGTGATGGCAGAAAGTCCAATAAATGAGAAGCAACTGAAGACAGCTGCAGTAAAGGCCTGGCAAAGTCTCACTAGAGTGGAAACCTAGCACTTGGAAATGGCCATGGGTTCAGGACTTCAGGCAGTCATTGACTGTAAAGTATTTTCAACCAAATATTGAAAATGATTATAATATGGATGATTATGTTAGATTGTCCAAAAATGGATGTGGGGGCTCGGAGGAGGAAGCTGGACTATGCTGAAATATGTCTGTCATTCCTAAAGGGCACATATAATATTTTTGTTAAACCCCTTAAATTAAAGCTGAAAGTCTACACGTCAATAGCATAATGATTGCTTAATTTCAAATCCATTGTGATGGTGTACAGAGACAAAATTATGAAAATTGTGTCACTGTCCAAATACTTATGGACGTAACTGTATGACCTGCAATGACCTGGTGCAATGAACTTTTTTGTGAGAAAATCAACAGATCTGAAAATAGACAAAAGGATTAAACATTACCTCAGAAGTGAAGGTCATATGCAAATAAAGAAAATGATATAAAAGTAAATGATAAAATTACATATTTAGAAAGTATTCTTGTCACATTTACACCACAGGTACCAAGTAAAATGTGGTCTGAAACTATACAGTGTGTGTCTGTTACTTCATTTTGCACAGAGTAGAAAAGCACAGAGAATTAAATATTTGAAAATAAACATCATTATGATTTAGAAAACAAAACTAAATGGTTCAAACAGACACCCATTAACACCACATTGTAACATCACCCTGTAATGTAGTTCAACAAGGACCTCAGAGAAGGATGTGCCTTAGCCTATAAGCAAGAGCTTGGTTTAGTATAAAAGAGTAAACAATAATGAAATCATAAATAAGTATATAAACAAAAGAATTATTTTTGTTCATAAAATCCTATACGTCTTTAATGACAAAAAGAAAGCAAGCATTATAATGAAAAAAATCCCTCACTAAATCAAAACGAAAGAACAGATCAAGAAGAAACAAGCAGTATTTCCGTAGTGATTAGCTTAGATAGCCAAACATAGCAACACTAAAAAAATATAAATAAAAAGAAATCAATGTGCATGTTGAGAACATAAAATGTAGCAATGTAGCCTTCCTCCACACTCTCTTGCTAAGGCATGTTTTAAACAAGAGTCTGCTTTTAAATTAAACTACAACAATAAATGTGGACTTGTGGCCTTGGGAGTTTCAGAAGGTAGTATTTCAATAACAAACCTGAAAACGTGGAACACACAACACAGGAACAGGATGTAACCCTGTCAAAGGGACACACAGATCAGATTTAAAGCCAGAAATGTAGTCTAAACCTTTAGTTTAACAGGAAGAGGGCAGAGTCCATGAAAATCTTTCATTCTAAACCCTAACGTGAAAAAAATGGAACTGAACGCAAAACAAGTCAAATATTATTAACAGACAGCTGAACTAGAGAACGGTAGCAATTAGGAATTCTGAAAAGCAAATTACTGAAAGTAACTGAAGCGTGAACATTTTAAGGAAGCAACCTTAGCCGTGAGTATTTTCTGTCACTATGTAATATATTATCCGGAAAAAGAAAAAAAAAACCAACTAATTGAAGAAGCTTCCAGCTGTTCAATGCTTTATTATCACAAAAAATCATTCTTTAAGCAGGTTTGGCATAATATTAGGGTTGCTAGAGGTTGACTGACTCCCTAATATAATCAAATAGTCATTACAACTTGGTACATATTTTTACTTTATACAATAATATATTATTGATTCTATAAATTGTTTCAAATTGTGTAGTTTATTATATTATCCATACATACTGAACATTTGTAAGTCCACCTGATTCAGGTACATGGAGTATAAAAGGAGGAAGATTACCCTCCTGGACAGGGTGTCAGTTCAACCAGAAACAAACACAAATATGCACACATTAGGGCCAAGATACAAGACGGCAATTAACATAAGTTAATGTTGTTGGTGACCACCGCTGAGATTCAAATCCAGAATGATGGATCCATGGAGCATCAGCATCAACCACACTCCTCTTTAATATAATATAATATAATATAATATAATATAATATAATATAATATAATATAATATAATATAATATAATATAATATAAAATCCCTATGTGCGTCCAGGTGTCCGTGTGTGGGTGTCTTCTGGTGAAGGGCGCATGCGCGGGGCACGGTGCTGTGCGCGATATTACTGTCAGAGAAAGTTAGAGTCGTTTTACGGAAATACAAACCAGTATTACTGCGAGAGGAAATTAAAGGTACACAATACAGTGACGCATATTACAGCCACATACAAGCCAGTATTACTGTCAGAGGAGATTAAAGGCATATTACCGACGCGCACGCCTGTATTACCGGCAGAGAAAATTAAAGGTATATTAAGGACGTACGGACGTATATTACGGACGTACAAGCCAGCAAACGTATAAGACGGTATCCTTCAATAAGGGCGCGTACAGGCATCCTTCAATAAGGGCGCGCACAAAAAGGCGAGCCTCAAAAGGACGACCTCAATTGGGCGCAGCGAATAAAGGCACGTGTAAATAAAGATCTGCACCTGTTGCTCTTCACATATTCCAGAGCCATTTGAACTAAATTATCTACGCGCCCTTATTGAATAGAGCTGTACAAGACAGTATTACTGTCACAGAAAATTAAAGACACACAATACACGGCAGCAGCCCATGAAGAACGGTCAGCTCAGCAAGTAAACATCAACAAAAGAAAGGCTGAAAGAAAGAAAAATCCGACCAACAAAAAGAATGAGGTCAAAGTCCCTTGCCATTTAATATAGACTGTTCCTACTAATGTTTATGCACTACTGTTCTAGCGCCCGTTATTGTAACGGGCTAAATGACTAGTATAATATAATACAGTCGACTCTTGATATACGACCGGCCTGACATGCGAACAACTTGCTTTACGACCAAAATTTTTGTTTTGAATTATGACCAACATCTTGCGTTACGACCCGAATGCGGTCACGTGTATCTGCTTGTGCGACTGTAAACAAACAGCCGAGAGCATTTGTAAGTCGGAGCCCAGATACATATGTTTGTGGATATAATTTCGGTCAGTGCAGTGATCTATATAATTTATTTCGATAATTGCTAAGGAAGGAAGCGAAGGTAAAGAAAGCGATCACAATCGAAACGAAGAAGGAAATTGTGTGGAAATATGAGAGTGGCATTCATGTGACCGATCTCGCTAATATGTACAGCATGTCGAAATCCACCAACTCGACAATTTTACAAAGAAAAGATTTGTATAAGGAAACTCCTTCCAAACAATAACCACCTTCCATTTCATTCTCTTCCTCCTTCCTTCCTGCAAGCCAAAGATGTCAACTTAAATGGTGAATACAGTATGAAATTGTTGTTTCTGGTAGGCTAGCCACTTTTTATAACTTTTTGGTTAGTATATTAGAAAAGTTATTGGTGTTTTTGGTAAATTATGCACATTATACAACCCTTTTCTATTAAAAAAAAGTTAAGTAAGTGTTGCTATGGGCGGTTTGGAACACATTAAGGGCATTTCCATTATTTCTTATGGGAAAAATAGTCTTGACTTACAACCAACTTGGGTTACAACCAGCCCTCGCGAACGAATTGAGTTCGTAAGTCAAGGGTCCACTATATAATATAATATAATATAATATAATATAATATAATATAATATAATATAATATAATATAATATTCATCCATTCATTTTCCAACCCGCTGAATCCAAACACAGGGTCACGGGGGTCTGCTGGAGCCAATCCCAGCTAACACAGGGCACAAGGCAGGAACCAATCCTGGGCAGGGTGCCAACCCACTGCAGTATAATATAATATAATATAATATAATATAATATAATATAATATAATATAATATAATATAATATAATATAATGAATAACATTCTTAAATCACTTAACACATACGTTTGGCAATTTTGAAGCTAGTTATTTGTCATAAAACATCACATTCTGTTTCAGCACTTCCTATCTACACTGTGCCTACTAAAACTTGGCTTTTTTGCTATAAATATACCTCAGAAATGAAGGCAATTTGTTTTTTTTTAAATCTTAATGTTTGTGGATCCAGAGTGCATGTATTTTGTTTCATCTCTGCTCTGATGCTTCATAGACTGTGTAAAAGGCGCTCTATAGCGCCCGACCAAGCACAGACTCAGGCAGAGGCATGTACTTAAATAAAACACGCTTTATTATTTCTTCAGCCGTGGGGCACGCCTTCCCCGTGTCCCACAGCTCAACACAGTCCCAAATACACTCACAATCTCTCTCTTTCCACCTCAGCACCACCACCACCACCACCACCACCACTCCTCCTCCTCCTCCTCCTCCTCCTCCTCCTCCTCCTCCTTAGGCTTAGTCCTCCTCCTCCCGACTCTGGCTCTCTCGAGTGGTGGTGGCTGGCCTTTTTTATACCCCACCCGGAAGCGTTCCAGGTGCTTGATTACCTGGTCCTAATTGACCTTCCGGGTGGGGCTGACGAGTCGACCAGCTGGGCTGGAAAGTCCATGCAGCTCCCCCTGGCGGCCATCCAAGCCCCCAACCAGGCTGTGGAGGACTCCATCTCCCATGGAGCCTTGCGCCAGGTTGGGGAATCATCGTCCATCAGGGAGGCTGCCACCAAGCGTCCCGGGGGAGGTACTGAGCTGCCCATGGTGGCTCCCCCGGAATAGATGCAGCAGGGGCGTCCCTGCCGGGCATGGGACCCGGCTGTCCTTCACAACTGCCATTGTAATTTGCTGTTTATTTTTAATTATTTATTAGTAATACTTCAATTAACAATTATTTTAGGCAAATGAGTGTGTGCTACAAATGTAGAAAATTCTGAATTCATTCTTTAATCCAATTTAAGGTCTATCACTGCTACATAGGCAACAAGGACAGGACACAAATTCATCACTGGGGACAAGCATACATCCCACACACTCAATAACATTGGAGCCAGTTTATAGTCGCCAGTTTACCTAACATACTGTACATGTATGTCAATGGCAAGTACCTTTATAAGAAACCCACAAAGAGTTCCATATGGACAATGACCTAGGGTGGAAGCTAGGGTCAAAGCTTAGTTACATGATCAATATGAGCTCAGGCAGGTAGCCATTTATTCATGAGATGTTCATGTTGGCAGTATTTTAAAGCTGGTTGTAAATGTTGCAGTAAACCCACAAGTCAATAAAAAGCAGGAATGATATTTCTACACACCCAAGAGTGTCCTCTTTCAAATAAATCATAATTTTCCAAGTTGTCTACTCTCTTTCATTATTAAAAGCTGAGATTTGCACAAGTATCTGCCAAGGCAAGCAGCATGTGAAGCTGAGTGAATCTGCTTTGATCAAAGATCTCACCTACTTTAAGCTGCATATAGTGAAAGGCTCATTACAATTGAATATTTGAGTTTTAGTCCATTCTAATAATGTAGATGTATACAGCTGGGTGCAAAGACAGGAAACAAATTGCTTTTGTAACAGCTCATCATTACACACAAACCTTGAGTCAGATTTTGATCACAATTTTGACTTTATTGAGAACGACACATTTGATGAAGGACTTAACGCTACGATAGATCTTTACTGCTTTTAGTATAACTTTGAAGCTTCAAAGCATGCAGCGTTACAGTTCAAGCATTATGGGTACAATTGCCATACCAGACATTTTCTGGTGCCCATTCTCAACATGTTAGTTTATTAAAAACTGCTCTTTCAGTTTCAACTTAAGAGTACAGGCAGTGTTTTGTGGTGTACCGTTACACTGTAATTATGCCTCTCAAAGCTTCATGTGAGGACCCTCAATTCAATGAAATATCACTGTATCACGCCGCTCATGCTACTGTGTCATGAGCACGAGAGAGAGAAAAAGAGGCGTTTCAGCTACACACACATACACCCTCAAAAAACAGGGATCGATTGTACCATGCAGTATGCATAACATTATGAACACATAACGTGAGTGCGATTAGAAACAAAAAAATAAATTCTCACATAGCTCTGTTCATCGTTAACATTATACAAAGTTATTGTCTGTTTTTACCTGCATTTTTTCTCACTCTTTAATTTAATATTGTTTCTTTATCAATATGCTGCTGCTGGAGTATGTGAATTTCCCCTTGGGATTAATAAAGTATCTATCTATCTATCTATCTATCTATCTATCTATCTATCTATCTATCTATCTATCTATCTATCTATCTATCTATCTATCTATCTATCTATCTATCTATCTATCTATCTATCTATCCATCCATCCATCCATCCATCCATCCATCCATCCATCCATCCATCCATCTTGGTGGTAGTGGTGTGGGTGGGATGGATTATACCACGAACAAGTCTCATATGATCATGCCCCAGCAACTGCCTCCAGCAACTCAAAAGTGGTTGAGAAACACTGGTCTAGGTGTATGTGTCTGTATGACTAGCGCTTTACTCCAGACTGCCTCCTTCCTGCCCTGTGCCCAAGGCTATCCCTGTAACCCAGAACTGGAAGAAGCTGGTATGAAAATGTGCACATGTACTTAGTTTATTCCAGATGTGAAATGCAAGAAAAAGGCAACAACAGTAAGAAAAAATAAATCAAAATGCACTGAACTGCAACAGAATGCAGGAGAAAATGGAAACACAAAAACCTAAATCTAATGTGCAAAACAACAGGTTTAGTGGTAAACAGAAATGGTTTCAATGACTGCCATGAAAACACCTTGTGCCAAACAGCATAACTTTGCAAGGCTATGGGATATGACATCTAAACTTGGCACAATGATAGATGACAGATTGGGGCACAAACTTGTGCATCATAAATTGCCATGGTTATGTGCTGTAAAATCCTGTTTTTTGGGGAGAAATCTCTGAAGCATCCAATTGTTTTGTGTTTATTTTAGTTAATATTGGTGTAAACAAAGGTTTTTAATCATATAAATACTTTGCTTTCAAAATTTGAAGTGTTATACTCACTACTCTTCAGCCATTTGAAGCTTCTTTATTACATACGCTGAGTAATAGCTCCTTATTTTTGGGTATGCAAATTAGTCACAATAATGACAAAAACCTCTTAGTGCACAAGGGATGAAACAACTTGTTTAGAGTTTAGAGACTACAATTGCATCAGCAGAGTTAGGGTTAGGGTTAAAGTTAGGGGTTAGGGTTAGGGCTATCAGTGTGGCGTAAGTAGCAATATAAGCTGGTATTCCGTTATTCAAATGAACAGCTTCAGTGCCACAAAAGACCCTTTGAAAAGAATGAACCCGCCACTGTCACACAGCCACAATCTTATTGTGTCAAAATGTTAGCAGACCTTGTAAGAACAATCTACCCAAGCAAGCAATTAAACTGAGCAAAAGTCCATTGGGTCAGTGCTAGGTGGCACTGTGCATTGCTATCATGTATATGTTGCATGCTATGTATACATGTGTGTGTTTCTTTTACTGGTATTGTATTATTGTTGATGTTTTGACAAGACATGCAAATAAAAATTTAATTGTACCATGTACATAAGGCAATACACGTAAACTTGATAGTTAAATTTTTTTAGGCATAAACATCTTCAGATTAATGAACTTAAAATATTACTACAGGAACAACTGGTTACTTGCTCAATGTGACAGCATGAGTCAGGATGGGTTTTCAATTTGCAATTTTCAAACTCTATGGTGAGTTTACTATTCTGTTTGTAGTAGCAATAAAACAGCAAATAAAGCATCTTACGTTTAGTTTTAGGAGAAGGTGATGCAGCTGGCGTTGAAACAGAGGTACGAGGTGTTGGGACAGGGCACTGCCGTACTGGTTCTTCTACATTTTTTGTGCAAGCTTTTTCTGCCATGTATTCTGCAAAAAAACAAAGATAAAAAAGTTAAAAAAAACAACAAAAACAAATGAATGGCATAATAAGCCATCAATTAATAGATGAAGCCTGGGAAATGAGATATTTAACCATTAATTCAAAGCAGAAAGATAGAGAGAGGTTTATCTTAAAATATTCTAAAGTTTGATATTCTACTGACTTTTATCACATATAATTCCTGTCTTTTATTCTTTTATTATTGCTCTTGAATTAAAAAAAAAGAATACTGAAAACTGAATGCTGTGTTTCATTCAATCTGTCAAGCCTGACCCAAGATCCTCATATCCATTTTTTATTCCAACACAGATACTCTATCTATCAGGAGAACCCCGAAAAGGATGTTCACCAATGTGTCCTATTTTTATTTCAGTAGTATATAGCTTGCATCATAATTAAAACCACAGTTTTTCAAAAACATTTGTACTTCAGTGTCACAAAAATTAAAGTACAAGCCACATGTGCATGAGCCATGTATGTGTATTTTTGTCTCACCAGTCACACAGGCTCATGAGTCACATTCTGTAGCACAGAAGCAATGATCTTCCCATAAGAAATAAAAAGGGTAGATGGCCTTTGTAATGACTGTGGTGGTGGCTTAGCACTTTGAGACTAATTGAAACAGCAAGCAGCAGCCTTACGTGAAGGTTAGCAGCATTATCCGAAGAGGAATTTTTTTGTTCTTTTTCATTTAGTAGTATCATACCTTGAATAAGAGCTGCAATTTGTTGTGATTTTTGAGATGGATGCTCCTTGAGAATATCCAATGCTGTTCTTCCTTGACCATCAATGATATTGGCATCAATTCCTGAGAAAGGATCAAACAATCATTGAAAACTTTAAAATAATTACAAGCCAACAGCTTGCTGACACTTCATTTGCCCATAAAGATGAAATCATAGGTCAATGGTATACATTTTTATGTAGGCACCAGGCACACTGTTGGTTTTCTTTACCGCCAGCCATTTTTTAAAGTAAACTCTGCAAAAGCAGTTGTACCTTCCACCTTCAAACTCAATACTTAAGCTAATAATAATATAAGACTACAATATCAGATACACAAAAATATATCAGACATAAAAAATTATGCAAATCAGTCACCTGAATTATTCCATTTATTTCCCATTTCTGAAGAAATTTTCCATTTAAGTTTATGGTTGTTGTGTGAATAACTGTGTTTATTTAGAAACTAGAGAAGAAGATCTTCACATTTGTTTTTGAAAAAAACAGACTTGGTAATTATTTAAACAACAAGGAAAAAGCTTTACTAGATGTGATTGTAATTTGTATTACATTTTTCCTGGGTTTCCCTTCAGCACAAAAAAATCTATTATCCATCTTTTGAGTGGTTTGTAACCTAAAGATTCCACTTCTGACATTAGTTTTGGATTTAAAAGGTTTTTTGATTATTGTTTCACGTGTATTTTGACAGCGTTTTTGCTGTGATTACAGGCAACAGAATGTCAAAGGTTTCATGTCCCCCATTTCTATTATAAAGCATCCTATGATGCACCTGAACGGTGCAAATTAATTGGCACAATCGTGTAACGGTTACCTTGTGTGGTCCCAGTTCATCTGTGAATTGGATATGATATGTAATTACATGTGACTTTCTTTTTGATTTTGCTATTGATTTCCTTGTTTATTTTTCCTAACAACAGGATAAAAACACTGTTTGTAACCTTTGTCAACTCCTGTGGCAGAGTCAGTGCCAAACTAAATTTTTTGGATCTGTACATGTCACCATTATTTATAGCGACAGTGCACTGATGTCATACTTCCTGTTGGCTCTTTTGGCTAACAACAAGCATCACTGCAGTCAACAACATATTATCATTTGATTTCATGAACACCACTAACTTATAATGACAACAGTGCAAATTCACGGGGAAACAACAGTAAATCAGAATGCACAAAACATAATAATACAAAAAATAAAAAATAAACTTGAATCAGGATACAAGATGATAATAATAAGGGACTAAAAGAAGCAATCAGAACCAAAATGGATAAGCAGAAATTATATGTCTGTAAGCAGACAACAGGTCAAACAACTGAAACTGCTCGTGAAGTTAGCCTTCTCCTGTCAAACAGTCAAGTGCTTTGAGAAGCAAAGTTAAGACACTCAATGGACTGTGTCATAGTTTTCATGGGGTGCCTTCTGTGATATAATGTGAACACAAACACACACGCCGGCACACATACCCTGGCAGCAAGTGCAATCATAACCACGCAAACACAAACTAGGGCTGGAAAATCCTAGAAATCCCTTACAACAGAGAAAAAAGTAACCCAAAGTAGTATAACCAGTCACCTGGAACATGAAGTTTAGTGTAGAAAAGTGCAAAGTGCTACACAATTATAAATAATAGATGGCAGACACTGTCATACAGGAAGCAACTTCTGAAAAGGATTTGGGGGTTTATGTTGGCACAGTATTTTCATTGACTAATAAACAGAATAAATTAAAAAGGCAAATAAAATGTTAGGTTATGTCATAAAAACTGATGAATTTAAGTCAAGGGACACTATGCCCAAACTATACAATGCATTAGTTAGACCGCATCTGGAGTAGTGTGTGCAGTTCTGGTCACCACGGTTAGCCAAGTGCATCCCGGGACTTGCCCTACTCTGATAGACTCAGAGAATTAAACCTGTTTAGTCTCAAGTAGAGAAGACTGCATGGGAACCTGATTTAGGTCTTCATAATATTGAAAGACATTGACAAAGTGGATCCTGCAACACTCTTTCAGCTTAACAGTGAATTACGTACTTGAGAACATCAGTGGAAATTAAGAGAAACTGTATTTAAAACGAGCCAGAAAGCACTTCTTAATGCAAAGAGTTGTGAAACTCTGGAACAAACTGCTATTAGCTAAACAAACAGGAGTGCCTGGAGTCCCAACCCATGGGGAGTGGCCTGAGATAGCAGGCTGCGGCAAAGGGCCGGGGGGTTCCTCGTCATGCAGGTAAGGAGGTGGAGGGTGTGTGCCAGCTCCCTGCACATAGCGTAATGCAAGCAGGGGCGGTGAACCTTTACCCCTTGTCAGAGGACCCAACTGACCCGGCAGCATCAGTGTGGCTTACGGACGGCAGGTAAAGGCAAGCGGAATGCGAGTCCCCTGATGGCTGATTTAACCTCTGTGCTTGCGGCCATTTGAGAGTTGAAGGAGGTCCTTCAGCCCATCCGGTCGCTTTCGCAGGTAATCCACGTCCTCCAAGAGACCATCCAGAAGCTGGAGGAGAAGGCGATCGCGCCTCTGAAAACACTACGAGAGACGTGGCAGTACAGGTAAGTGGGACCCATACCATACATAAAAAAGAAGGGCTGAGTGAAGTGGAGCCGGTATTGTTTCATTCCGGTCACCAAGTAGCCAAGCCTCCTACAGTGGATCTGGGGCGAGTGGCCGATTGTGCCATAGGGGCGAGTCCAGTGCGGGGGTGTGTGAGGGGCTGGCTGGTGAGTGCCGGTTGCCGAAGCACACCGCTCCAAAAGCCGGCGGCAGCCTCCATGAGGTCCACAGGGATGCAGACGGCACAGGGTCTCTCTTTATCCCATAAGGAGACTCAGACCGTCATTGCGTCCCAGAGTGTAAGGAGGAGGATCCGGGTGTAGAGGGAAGCCCCGAGCCTGGCTGGGGACCAGGTGAAGCACAGAAACCCGTCCTGTTGCCATGTCCGGAGGGCATGGGGACATGGAGGTGCGTCGTGAACACACCTCCCCACCCTTGTTTTGCTTATCTCTTCTAGGGTGGAACTGTGACACAGGACATGCCGGGGCCCCAACCTGTTGAAGGACAGCCCTCGCGGGACAGGCCACTTCGCCATACGGGCTTCAGCTGGGGTTGGGGCAGTGTGATAGACGGCCAGGAACCCTGCCCCACCGGGACGCCTGGAGGAAGGGTCCAGGAGAGCGGCACTTCTCTTCCCTGGGCACCTGAATGGTCCATGATCCCTTGGGGACAGCGCTTCTGGTACACCAGGAAGTGCTGACAGACCAGGGATGGTGTATACCCGGAGTGTTTCCAGGTGCAAGGGCAGCACTTCCGCCACACTGGAGAGTGCTGCCGGAAGTTCATCATCAGGCACCTGGAGCACATCTAGGGCATTATAAAAGGGGCCGCCTCACTCCATTCGGGGAGCCGGAGTCGGGTGGAAGAGGACGGAGCTTGCGAGACAGGAGTGGAGCTGGCCCGAAGGACCAAGGACTGAGCAAACTGTAAATAGTTGTGTAAATAGTAGTGTAATAAATGTGTGTGTTGTGGACATTGCGGTGTTGTGTCTGTCTGTGGCCAGGCTAGCTCTTACAATACATATAAACACACATACACACAAGTACATATAGATACACCTCATTTAATATTTGGAGTTTACTGGTTGCACAAATATGGCTCTGTGTGAGTGTAAGCATTTACAGATGCTGTAATGGACTCTCTCATCTGAGCGTTTTCTTGCCTTGTACCCAAGTGCTGCTGGGATACCCTACAACCCTTTGGGCTGAATGGCCTGTTCTCATCCAGAGTGTGCTAATGTCCTGAAATCTATGATTTCTATCATTGTAAATGTATGAGTTATTACATCTTTTCAATTGTGGCAATTGACGTTTTTGTTACCCATTCTATTACACTTGCTAAACAAACAGACTTAGCCTAATGTTACTCAATTATTTACCTGTTTTTGTAAGTTGCTTTGGATAAAAGCATCTACTAAGCAAATAAACATAAATTTAAATGTAAAAACCACCCAGTGACATTGAATTGTATTTGTTAGGGAATGGACAGAGCAGTGCAATTGAGTGGCTCCCATGGTCCCTTGCTCCAATATAATGGAAGAAACACTAAAGCAGTGCCTTGTGTTTGTATAAAAAAGCAAACACTTCTGACCATCACAATGTTGATCTTAATTTTATAAATGTTATATTGACGGTGTTTTCCTTCTGATCTACTCATTTGTTATGGAACTCTTTTAGTTATTACTCAGATTTTAATTTATGCTTTCTTATCAACTTTAGAAGTTTAGCCCAGTCTATCTCTGTGTCTTATAAATGTTGCTGTGTTTGTAGCACAAGAAGTGCAAGCAAGAACAGGAGGTCAGGAGCCTGATTTATTTAGCACTATGCCCACAATATTTTCTTATTTATAATGCATGAGTTTCAAGGAGAATCTAAGTCAAATTAGAGCAGGGTGTGCCTGAAACCATCTTCCAGGAAATGAAAGCAAGAAATCACATTTTTTCTGTACCAAAAAAAAAATATTATGCAGAGACACCAAGCTTATAAACAAATGCACAGAATCTAAATGTACTACTGAAACATTGTAATTGAATGCATTCAGAGAATGAATTATAATTGGATGGAAATGCACTCAAGCATAAGCAATATGAGCAAATTACCATTTTTTTCCATAAACGCATTAACATTAACATGAATGATCAGGTATATCTTAACACTTATTCCTTGAAATAATAATATATGGTAACATTCTGAAACCAGCTTAATGCAATTCAGGGTTACGGAGTACCAAAATCTATCCTAACAGTATGGCATGCAAGGCAGAAACCATAGGGCCAATCCAGACTTGCGATGAAAATGAATGTCTGAAGGAAAGCCCACATAGACGTGATGGAGACTGTGCAAACTCTAACTGACAATACCCGAGGACAGGATTTGAACCCATGTCACCCTGGCACTGTTACATATTAGGTTACACTCTTAGATCTTGAAGGACCCTGGCTGAAGAATCACCATTTCACACTATTGTCTGAGGTGCAAATGAGGCCCTTCCACACTAACGTTTGAGCACTGGGTCAGTTTGTGCAGCTGGCTGTTGCAGAGACGTTATCATTCTTTTTATTGGATTCAATGTCATTTAGGAGTGGATGTGTCACTAATAAATAGAATGCAATATGTTTTTTTTCGTTTAGTAAACTTAATTTGATATAACAATAAAAAATAAAATGATAAAATAATAAACATCTTTCTACATTGCCAATGTTTTGACATTATTGCCGTTAGAAGTTACTGCACATGTTCAATACAAAGCCTTTGTGTTTTCATTCTTTCTCTGATCATTGATTACAAATCAGTGCTCTAAGAAAAGAAAACAGTACCACTAAACATGCTGTCAACGCTGCATGTTGAAATATTTAACTAGATCAGGTGTATTAAGAATTGATTTCATTTAGATTCATTGTAATTAGCTTGGACTTTTACTTATTTTATAACAGACAATCAGAAACAGAAAAGTGTCACTAGAGATGAATTTTTTTTTAGTGTAACTGGATAAGCTATGATTGGAATATGTAATGATTTACATAAACATCTTTTTTTAACATTAAAATGACATGTTGCCAATATATACAGCCTGATTTACTGGCTGAAGATTCACCAGTGAGACTTGAATATTAAAGCTGCAATTAATGAAAACACATTTTTCATACTGAGTGACAGTGTGGCAGTGGTTTGGACAGCTTGTCAGGTTGTCATCTCCTGTGACTAGTTCTAGACAGTACAGTACACGAAACAAGGCCCTTAATAGTCTACAATGGCCACACTTGGAGAGTGAATAAAGTTACTTAGCAAGCCCCTCGGTGGAGTCAACACTTAATGACAGCAGAAGGAAAATAAGAAAACAATTATAAATTTCTTTAAAAAACAATAGTGGAACTGTACATTTATTAGGTTGATGCTTTTTTATCCAAAGAGACTTACTGTGCATCTGAGAGATAAAGTTGCTTCCGTTTCTTTTGTTTTTCCAATCTGAGCACAGGCAGGTGAAGTGATTTACAGTGTCAGTAGCGGCGTCTGAACCCACAACCTAATGGTTTGTAGTCCACAGCCATAAGCACTATGGCACACTAAAAGTGACCTCCTTGAGTACATGCACTACATTATTCCCTATTCTGTCAGGTTCTTCTTACTCTGCACGATGCGGTACAATAAATACAAATTCAAGTCAGATTGCAGAGTGCTCTTATATACATAAACTTAAAATAACTGGGAGATTTGAGGGGGCTTAATGGTAGAACACATGCAGTATTGCAGAGAACTGGGGTGTTCCCCTTTGAGGTCAGACTGTGATGTGTTGCTACACTCCGGATCAAAAAGCAGAAAAAGGGAACTGCCGGAACAGTGCAGCTTCCCACTTCAACTTCAGTGTACAACACAATCTGGGATGGACAGCATGCTTTGTTCAGTTTAAACTCTTGCACAGCTCACTAAAGGGGTCCCCAATAGACAGAACATAGAGGAGGTGAACATTGTACATAGTTCATGGTGTTTTCTTATTAGCAGTATAGTCATTCGATGGGAAACGTGAATATGCAGCGTATAAACATCACTGCTGTATGTAATAAGTTAAAGGAAACCATGATTCAGTTTATACTGATTTTGATTTAAACCAACCAAAACTTTGTAACAGTACAAAGACAGGGTGAACTCGGGTAACACAAGTATCTTATAAAAGTCTTTTGTTAACATATAAAGTTATTGATATTCATAGCATATTACAATGTTAAACATCCTGTTGCAGTTTGTGGTTATCCAGTGTAGCAATTCAGGTCACTTGCTGATTGAGCTTTTAGTACTACAGCTCCCAGGTTATGGAATACCCTGGAACTTTATATTCAACAATCACTGCTGCTTTTAAAACTATTTTAAAGACAAACAGGCTTTAACGTATTGATTACACATCAGCAAATAAATCTTTATTATCTTGTTTTATCTTGTTGTTATTTTAACTGTTTTATTTTAACTTATTTACATACGGTTCCTTTGAGTGTTATGCCCGGCAGTTTACTTTGACCATAACAAAGGGATGATAGATACAAGAAAAATCCAAAGGTTATTGAGAATGATCTAGGAGACCAAAGGAAACAAAATCAAAGGATGACATGTAGTATCAGTTTACACTCATGTCAACATTTTAATTATCAAGAGAGATGTGTTTTCCTCCATGTGTTCTCGGTGCGTCGGCCAACCGCTAACAGGATCCATTTATAATTTCTAATTCTGAATGATCTCTGACTGTGCTGAAATGGGTTAAGTTTGACAATGTGTCAAGTACAGTTTGTCACCCACCTTCTGTCTAACTGGACAGTTTCTCACCACACATGGCTGCCTTCTTCTCAGTGTAACATGCGACACATCAGACTTCTTTCAGGTCAACCCATGTCCTTAGGCCTGTGGGACATTCTGGGATGCCAATTGCAGTCTGTTCCGCACTCTGTACAGAAATTGCCTTCCTTGGTGAGTGCCTCTTTGGTTGGATGTGCGACTGGTTATCACGGCCTATTATATCATCAGCTATTGGGAGTTTACTCATTACTATTTACCATATGCAGCCCTATCGTGGAATCACAAATTTTTCCTTTAGTTTGGAATTCCATACATGTGCATCACTTCTTTATTAACCTGAAAAACTGGACCAGTGCTTGAGAGTGCAACTGTTGCTTAGTTCGGGACTATGGATAGATAGACACAAATATAATCTGCACTCACACAACCACAAATAATTTCATGAATACACAAGAAGAGGTTAAATACTCTGTATTTAGTTAATCAAAAATACAAAGTTTTAGGCTGGTTAAGTGACTTTGTCTTTGGTCAAAAAATATGTAGACATTTCATGTGAGCTTTCTGTACTTTACACATTTCCACCTAAGACTGTGAGAAGCAAGCATCACTTTTTGTTATTTTTTTTTAATCCGCTTTCTCTTGAATTTACTTCTTTATGGTTCAGCTTCTGCTGACAGTGTTGTTCTAATACTGTATATCTTCAGTTCTGCAGATGGCTCTCCTTATTCTCTGTTACATTCTGCAATTTTACATTAATGCACTCACATTTAATCTCTCCAGGATAATCCACTAAATTTCTTTCATATCAATTAAAGCTCAAAATAAGCACAATCTTAAACCAACAATGAAGTGGGGAAAAAATACAAAAAAAGAAGTTAATAAAACCAGTTCAAATTGAGAATTTTTACAGAAGGAATTTTCAAGCAAAAAACATTAACCCGCATTATTTCAAGAAATTAATCTGATATGAATTAATTTTTGAAAAAGGATTACCCTGCTGACAACATGTTTTTTCATTTTTCTGCTCACTGCTTATTTATAAAGCTAGCTTATATTAGCCCTCCTGCTTAGATGAAGAAGCTCAATCTGTTCCTCAAGATAACAGTTATTTTCCAAGAAAAGCCAAAGTTCTCAGCTTACAAGAAGACTTCCAGAGGTTGCTAACAAGCAAGCAAAATTACAAGGTGGTGCAATATTTTACTCTGCAAGATAGTGGATTGGATTTATTTTCTGTAACTTTATCTTTTTTTCATTTAATCCTTATGTTTTTTTCTTTATTCTTCTCAACATCACATTTTTAATGAGTTTCTGATTTCCAATGGAATACCCCCATAATTACTGCAGGAGGACTAACTTTACCGTTTCTAGTAATATCAGAAAAAATAAAATGAGGAACTAATTCCAGAAATGCAGTCAACAAAATGACCCTCCACTCCTCATCTCTGTCTTCCATCTTAAAATAATAATCGCTATGCGGTGTTACTCTCTGGTGTCAAAATCCTGTGTTTTTAAATTCATTATCGCCATTTAGCTTACACCGCCAAATGTTATTATTGCACCTCCTGTCCATGTTTCATTAAAGACGTGACACTCTTACACACGTTTCCTGTCTGCTCCTGCTTTTTTGTATCATTTGTGATGCTTGCTGCCACCAAGAACACCAGAGATCACTGGTTTGACCAGATGTTTTTCTCAACAGCAGTTACCTCCCGTTCTCAAGAAATATCAAAATAGGGACGGCTGATCACACTCCATAGAATTAAAAAAAAATATGAAAACAAGACTTAGCAATGATGTTCGTAACACAGAAGGGGATTCACCAACTGTATCTGCCCACCTAGATGCAGGAAAAGGCGAGTGCTTAATGCATGCTGATGTTTACACATTATATCCAGCAAGATAATAATAGAAAAAGGTTGTGGTAGGCCAGGCATTATGGAATGAAACAGGAAGTTGTAAAACCTCAACATTATTTGGTCATCAGGCCAATTATTTAAGAGCGTACTCTTTACAATAATTTGGATTACTATGATCACTAATTCCACAACTACAAAATGGTCTCCCAGCAAGGTGATAATTACTGTTTTAACTGCTGGACCATTTAATACCAGGATTATGCAGTATAGGTCTATGCATGTGTGGTAAATAATGAACTCTATCAAAAATTAGACAGCAATAGTAACTCTGTCAAAAATGTAAAGAAACTGTTAATTATTTTGACCAGCAACACAACTAAAAGTCTATATTTGATTGAAAGTCTTTTAAGGATGGCACCACGCAGAGTGAAGAAACACATGTGCCGCAAATAAGACGCATTTCTTTGCGCTGCTGCACACAACACATTTGACAGTTGGTGACTGTTGGTGCTTTGTGGGTGGGAGAATGTCCAAGAAGTCCCATCCTGACTGCACAGGAGAAGCTGAACGGCTTGTGATGAAGAAACACCTTTTGGGCAGCAATCGGTATCTGTGCCAGAGCCTACAGGGTCCACATCATCCAACTGAATAATACTGTCTCGATCGCTGCCATTATCATCAAAATATTCATCTTGCAACAAATCTAGTTGTTTCATAACATCAGTGGCTTTATACATTTTTCACGATGACATGACTACAGACTGTCTCTTTATAGAACTATTTTCTGTTGCTTCTAAAGAAAAAAAAACAAAAAGATGGCTGCATCTATGGTGGCTATTAGCAGAGATACAACTTCTCTCGTATGTTGCATTTTGGCAGGCTCGGTGAGATATGTCTTACCTTGTTCCTCGCGTTTAAAATGTTATGATATGATGATATCTGCGTTCTCTGCAGCAGTGAGCCACATGCATTATCCACAGCATCAGAATATTTGGAATTATCACAATCAGGGCAGGGAGGTCCAATTTGGCAAAGTCTGCAGTTACAGTACAAATGTGAAGTGTCATGTTAACTCTCCTGGCTGGAGTTCAAAGTCTTGTTTCGTGTCTTTTTCTGTTCATTTATGTGCTATTTATTTATGCTAATGTTGCTTTTGGAGGTTATCTGCATTATTCTTTTTTTGATCTTGTCTATAAGCTGTCTGTATTATGTTCCATGTGTTTTGTGGGTGCCCAAGAGGCAGGGCCACCTGCCAATTACTGCCAGGAACTGTCCTGGAGGATCTTCTACAGTTCCTGGCCATTCATTTTGAACATAACTGGGAGTGGTGGGTTTATTTATGCTTTATTGTACTTTTTGTGATTTTCAGATTATTTGACCTTCTTCTCTATCCCTTTTGATTATGTCTTTAAATTCTGTACTGGGACTTTGTTCACTTGGATTGCCTTGTGTTTCAGGCAATTCCATTTTGCCTTTGTGCTCCACTGAGCTTCATAGTGATTGGAATACTTTTTGTGAAAAATAAACCTTTTATTTTATAAAGATTCAGTGTTTGCCCTTATTATTAGCCAGGGTTTGATAGTGATATCCCTCTCTGGTGGGCATTTTTGGAAGTGCTTTTGGAACGTATTGAGCTTAATGTGCTTTGGAACTCCCAGACATAAACAACAGGAAATGGAGGCTTTAAAAATTTGTATTTAAAATTAATAAACTAAATGCACAAAAATTAGATAAAAACAAATAATCAGGTGCAAAGCAAAATGCTTTATCTTGTGGAGATGGGTGATTTATCCAGCATAATTTTGGATAATAAAATATTCTCTCTGACCAAAGTTTCAAAAGTGTATGATTTCATGTGTGACAAGAATTCAAAAAAATCAGTGGACTATAATTAGGTTCTAGATAGAATGAAAAATAAATAAAAATAATTAAGCAACAGGCGGCACGGTGGCGCAGTGGTAGCGCTGCTGCCTCGCAGTTAGGAGACCCGGGTTCGCTTCCCGGGTCCACCCTGCGTGGAGTTTGCATGTTCTCCCCGTGTCTGCGTGGGTTTCCTCCGGGCGCTCCGGTTTCCTCCCACAGTCCAAAGACATGCAGGCTAGGTGGATTGGCGATTCTAAATTGGCCCTAGTGTGTGCTTGGTGTGTGGGTGTGTTTGTGTGTGTCCTGTGGTGGGTTGGCACCCTGCCCGGGATTGGTTCCCTGCCTTGTGCCCTGTGTTGGCTGGGATTGGCTCCAGCAGACCCCCGTGACCCTGTGTTCGGATTCAGCGGGTTGGACAATGGATGGATGGAATTAAGCAACAAGTAGAAGCAGTTTTTTTTAAATTCTACATATTCCCTGTGTCTATAGCTCATTCTAAAAGTAATGATTTGTAATAACAAACATACTACAAGTTACAAATAAAAAAAAAAAGTGGAACCTTCCTTTGTCATTCATGTTTGTTTTGTGCATTTTACGAGGGACCCAAAGATTCCCATAATCAGACAATAGCACGGGAGTAGGGTGTAGCTGTACCACTAGGTATGACATGCCTACAGTCCTGTTAATTAGTCGGTCAAGTGCAATTGTACTGAGTCGATCGAGATGCATTTTTTAAACATCCATCCATCCATCCATTTTCCAACCCGCTGAATCCGAACACAGGGTCACGGGGGTCTGCCGGAGCCAATCCCAGCCAACACAGGGCACAAGGCAGGATTATTTTTTAAACATTTATTCTACAATTGTGTGTATGACTTCTGAGATTTTATTTCTTCAAGCCAAAAAAAAACACATCAGGTCATATCGAACATCAACACAACAAAGACTGAGTTTTTCCATATTAGTGGACTTATTAATAAAGTTTCCCCATGAACAGACCATTAATCAGCAGCATTACACTAAACTGCTGCAAAGTCTTCGAAAAATCAACAGGAATAAAAAAGCGTCTGGAGCAGTGGCACACGCAACACTTCATTTTGCACAATAACAGCACATCAGTCAAATCAGGGCCTAGTCAAAGCCTTGATTTGAATCCCACTAAACTGATGGGATTGGGGGAGCATTGAAAGTGGCAGTACAAAATTCACAGAGTTGATGTCGGAGACTGCTGGGCCGTTATGCAAAACACAGACAAGAAGTCATTTCTGCTAATATACTGTTACATATTTTTGTTGAATAAATGATTGAAAAGGCACATTTCCCTTGTTCTTTATTCAAGCATATCACAAGTATTTGCATGTTTGCATAAAGTGCAACTGTTTACATGTTCAAATATCTTGAAAAAGTCAACAATTTCCATGGGATGTACTTACTTTTTCACATGACTGTATTTAAAAACATGTTACTTAAGTGGATTAATTACAGTACACAACATTTGGATAAGGTACTAAAAGGAATAGCAGCTGCCTGTCATGATGGCAACTTCTGCATGCTGCACTACTGACATCTGCCTTTGGGCACCTTCTTCTAAACTAAGCCATCTACCTGTGAAAGAGGGTAAGCATGCACACTGATAGGTGTGGGCCTGAATGTTTCTAGGGGTACCAACACATGTTGCCTTCCTGGACCAGGGCTTGAACCCGTTTGTCTGAAAAGGCCTAATCAGCAATAAAAGCCAAGCTAAGTGTTTTTGTTCTCCTGTCACCTATTTGGATTTGGACTGTAAAATCATTTGTCTGTTAACAGAGGATGTGAAAAAAATAATAATTTTTCAAAAACTATGTGCATTTTCATCATACTGTTTTTTTTTCTTTTAATTCACTCAAATGGCAACAGGCCCTACTCTTAAGCATATTCATCATATAGCATATAGTAGTAGTAGTAGTAGTAGTACAGTAACAAGCAGATGATTATGTTTTAGTTTGCCTTTAATTTCTAGCTAATGGTAAGGACTAAAAAGGATGCCTCCTAATCTATTGTGAGGATCAGTATATAAAAAGACACTGAATTCATTATTCCAGTTGTTTATGACATCAGGAACTTTATAGCACAATAGGACATAATTTCATTTATTGTTAAAGTAATGCCCAAGATCTGAATAGAGTGTAGTAAAGCAGACAATTTACAAGACTAAAACTAGCACTCAGACAGGAGTCTAGCCAATATCTTCTGCTCCTACAAAACCTGGACAGACAAATTTGCCCAAATCAAGACACCAAGCCATGATATCAATATCATGATAACCTTAATAGACGCGACATCATGAAAACAAATCAATTAATACAATTTTCACGTGCAATCTAAGAGCTCTGAGCAATTTCCCTTGACACACTTTGACAGCATAACTAATTGGATGCATGCAAACAAATTTAATAGCTATATCCTACTTGTCACACTCCCTCACAGAATTTATTGGTGGAGCAGGCAGCTGGGAAAAAAACATCTTACCATATCATTAGCTTGTCATTTGTGCTTTTTATTTTCCATTTGTTTTGATGTGTACTGAAAATCAAGGTTATAAGCTAAACACATAGAATTTAACCTTTATTACCCAATGAGCCTGAATGTTAACATTATCATACTGCAAATCACACTGGGGCAAAGACAATCATTTCTGCTAGGTTGCATCCTTGGAGAATTATGAAGAAAAGCACAGAACATAATGGAAACTACTCCATTTCAAGTCATTTCATCTTAACCAGCATAGTGATGATCCATCCACCAGGACATCTGCTGTGTTACTGATAAAGGTGTTATGGGCCTGAGCCATCATTAGAGCTTACCTGTCTCTAGAAGAATGCGGACTACATCCATCTTCCCAAACAAGGCTGCTTCGTGTAGTGCACTTCCTTTCTCTGTCTAAAAATATTGTGAAAAAAATCAAAAGAGAAAAGGTCACAATCTTATATGTATTTTATTGCAGGCTGCTCACTTTTAAATGAAACTTGAGCAGGAGACAAATTAAGGCTTAAGTCGCAAAACACATCACCTCCCTGTGTGGTTCAAATCAAAACTATCCACCTTTAAAGCTATGTGAGGAGTCCTGGAAATGCGTGTGTGTCAGAGAAGTGTTTTGAATTGAATGTTCTTTAGCTTCCTGAGATCAGACCTTTTTTTTATCTCTCTCTCTCTCTTTCTTCACAAGAGAAAGCAAGATATTAACCACAGTCAGATCAGACTGGAACATTAACTTACTTTGTAAAAAAAAAAAAAAAAAAAAAACGATGAAAGGCAACCACATCACTTCCCTGTTATAAAACAACAACCATACCTGACATGAACGTGTTTTTTTCTTTTTTTCACTGTACCCACAATACCAATTGAGATATGCACCCGTGCAGAGTTGTTTTTGCAGGACCTAGCAGTCGAGATGCAGTTTCATGCAACCTGCACCTTTGTGCACTTTCTGCACTGCTTCTTTCAACAATGCTAAAAAAAAAAAAAATGACTGCCTACAATGAGGGAGTGTGACTAGTTTAGAAGACACTTTACTTAATAATTAACGCAACTATTGGGCTCCAAGGCAGAATGTTCCAAATTTAATACAGGGATGTGGCACCTTTTTCATTAAAATGACTATGGGTGCTTTGACCTTTATTACTATAACCTGACAGAAACATGTTTGTAAGAATATACACTAATTTCACAAATATTGTAACATTAACAAAAACAGAAGGACGTGAAATACTGGGAGACAGCACGGAACCTCTGGTGGGGGGTAATTGAGAGAAGTTAAAAAAAACTACTGACCATCATGGACGACAACACTCACCATTTGCATGATGTGCTTCCTCAACATAGGAGCACCATCAGCAATTGATAATCCAAGTTCACTGCAAAAAAGACCACTATATGAGGGAATTTCTGCCAGCTGCCACTCCTCCTTATAATAACTCCCCCTTCTGCTACTAGGATGGTGTTGATGTTTCTGCTCTCTGAAGGGAATTGTATCATTGCTTACTTTTTATACTCACCTGCATTTCTTTTGTCACAATGATGTATGTTGTAGGATTTCTACTGTAACTTTTGAAATTCCTATTACCAACAACTAACAATGGTATTTTTATATCTTTCTAGTGTAGCACCTTTCATATTCATCTATATACCAATCATATAGTACACACTTGAGTAAGTTCCAGAAGAAGCCATATAGATTAAAGAGTGAACACAGAGCTTTAAAGCAGCTCTTATAACTTATAACAACTGTCAGACATTTCTAAGAGGTTTAATTAAACAGGTATCCATCTATTTTGTGAAGGGTGGTAGGGTTCATGTCAACAACACTGGGCCCAAGTTAAGAACCAATCTTGGATGCGCAACCATTAGCTTAATCTGCATCATTTTTGAAACATAAGAAATACTAGTACTAGGAGAAATCCTATGTAGACAGGGTGAATATACTGAGAAGTGACAGACCCACCAATCAGTTCCTGTAACACACAAAGCACTAACCACTGTGCCAACAGAGCAATAAAATGAAGAGTATCCAAATACAACATGTGAACCAACCAAGAGATGTGAGATGCACAGCCACTGACGTCTGGGTTAAGCACAGTCTTGTGAAGAGCTTTTCTAATTTTTCCTTGAGACAAGGAGTGACTTCTCAGTTCTCATCATTTTGGGGCAGTTGTTCTACTATTATGAGAAGCTATCTGAGAAGCTACAGCAAACAGCCTTGCTACCTTCCTACACCTGTCATTGGCAAGCTGGCCCAGAGGAGGCCCATACAGTATAAGGGCCTGATAGTGACACATAGTTTTAAAGTTGTTTGGAGATATGCCAGGTTAGATAGGTTAGATAGGCTGGCCACCATAACTGGCACCATTTTTGATCAATATACAAGTGGCCATTGGAGAATCAGAGTGGTGAGGAGTGTAGTTAATGTGAACAAGCAGGTAGATCAGAAACACGGTAAGCTATAACAGTCTTGTAAGAAGAGAACTGCACTAATTCAGCACCATGAAGACCACTCTCTGGACCAGTTGATGAGATGTGGACATACAGGACTACTTTTGAAAAGAAGGAGCTATGAAAATCGGTTGATGCTTTAAATTACTATATGGCTCTTGTCAAAAGTAAGAGGAGGAACTCCTGATGCAATATATTTACAGTATATCTAACAAGCTAATAAAAGAATAAGTTATGCCATTCAGACTCAAACATCACTTCTGAGGAGAGTGGTCAGATGGATGCTTCTGGGTGACTCTGAAATACAGCATCTTCATCACTAACTTCTTTATTGTGCTTGTTAACAATATAAAGCTCCTACTGCACAGGCACTACACTTAAAAATACATTAAACATTTCAGATGCAGTAAAAAATGGTGTTGCTATAATTAAACACAGGCAACTCCAAAAACTGAGTTTAATGCAGACAAACACCACCTTCATTATGACATTCTCTAAAACTACCAAAGGAAACAGAAACAGCATTCATGCACGCATATACCTTTCTGTAAAATGGCACACCTCAGAGGCAATTTACAAACGAGATACATGATGAAACAAGTCAAACATGCTTACTAGGAAATGAGAATTTCTGAATCTTGCATCCGAGTTGTCTTTTTGTTGCTGAATGGATTATCCACTCCCCAACTTTAAGAACTGAGACGCATTTTGTGGTAAGCTTAGGAAAGCCACAAGGACGCCCTGCAGTATCTCAAGTTCCAAGCGTGAGGATTCTCTTTGGGATTGTATGGGGGTGGAGGGGGGCTTGACAGCAAAGGAAGCCAAACCTTATCGACTTCAGGAGAGCTTCCTGTCAAGTTTCCTGCAGTGATTATGTCATGAGGTTGCATACAGGAAATGAACTTACTTCTGCTACACTTCCAGGAATTTACTGGAACTGAAGATCTGCTTTCTAATGTATCTGCTCCTTATTGCCGTTTTGCAAGTAGGCCAATTTCCCAGGCTTTATGGCAGATGAAATCAAAATGTGCCACCGCTACATGATTCACCTTTACTGGAATATTTTTTTCAGGCTGCTTTATTAATGCTCCATTTGAACTATTGCAGTTTGAGAACAATTTCTAGCATTACTGGGAGAAAAGTCAGAAGAAAGAGATCTGCTAATGTCTACTGACCTGTCTACAACCTGCAAATACCCTAATTTGATTTAAATTTGAGACTAAGAAACATTTTCATTAATGGCATGTCATTAAGTCAATCAAAACAAAGAACTTGCATTCATAGGATGTTGGGCCACCACAAGCCTCCAGAATAGCTTTAAGATACCTTAGCATAGATTCTTAAAGTTTCTGACACTATACTGGTGGCATGTAATGTTTTAGATCTTTCATCACTAGGTGTTTTGATGATGTGGGTGGAAAATGCTGTCTTCTACAATTGTCTAAAATCTGTCACAGTTGCTCCACTAGATGGAGATCTAGTGACTGGGACCACCATAGTATTAGGAAAGCAATTCTGCCTTGCTTTTCAAATGGTTCATTGACTGTTTCATACCTCACAGGCAGAAGCTTTTTAGTCATCCTGGGAAATTCCTCCACCTTCTCAGCCCCTATCACCTGTGGGGTCCCTCAAGGATCTATTATGGGGCCTATTCTTTTTTCACTGTACATATTGACCTAAGGATCCATTTTTAAAAAATGATTTTGAAATGATTTAAAAAAAATGATTTTGAAACTCATATTCATGCGTTTGTCTCTTCTCGGCTTGGTTATTGCAACTTATTATACATTGGAGTTAATCAGTCATCCCTTGTTCATTTCAGGCTTCTAACAGGCACTCAAAAACAGAATCCCATTACAACAGTCTTTGCCTCTCTTCACTGGTTTCCCGTTTGCTACAGAATTGAGTTTAAAATGATACTGCTTGTTTTTATGTCCCTGAATGCTTTAGTATCCTTTTGACGTACTGACCTCTTATACCCTTACTTTCCTTCACGATCACTGAGCTTGCTCCTCTGACCAGACATTATTGGTCATGCCGAATTCTAGAAATAAGTTTAGAGGGAAGTATAGTTTTGCAGTAGCTTCCCCTAAACTTTTTATAGTAGGTCAGCACCTATTTTGGTCACTTTTAAATCCCTTTAAATCCTTTTTGCCTTGGCTTTTTAAACTTGTATGTGTGCATTTATTATTGGTTTATTTATTTACTGTATATAAAGCATATATATATATAGTTATAAAAACCAATTCCTGTCTGTCTGTCTGTATGTCTGTCTGTGTGTCTGTCCACTTTTCACGAGAGAACTATTTAACGAATTTAGATTGGCTTTTTTTCTATAATTTGCTTGAATATTCTGGTTGATTTTGTGATTTCCTTCATCGCGCTAAGTATTATAGTTCGCTTGCGGTACCAATTTATTTTATCCGAGAGATATGTAGTGGGCCGAGGGGATGGGGACGGGCCCTCTGTACTCATGCTGAGATATATTCACGCTAATGCGAGATAGAGGCTGAGGGGAGGGGGAAGTGTGGCGTCAGGAGTGGAGAGCCGGGCTGGGGCCTTCTCACTCATGCTCCAGGCTGCGTTCCAGTTACTCTATCTCTGCACTTTGCAGTGTACCTTGCCTCCGCTTAGCTAGCGATACATGTTTGCTTATTGATCTTTAAAGTTTGTCCTGTTTCACTACTAAACGGGCGGGGCCGCGGGGGATGGCTAGTGTATATATATATATATATATATATATATATATATATTAGGGCTGGGCAAGTTATTTTGAAAGCCTCAGTCTCGCTAGTAATTGATAGAGATCAGTGATCTTTTTGTTAAAGCACTTTTCGATACGCTTTTGCTAGAAGGAAAGTTAGCTTTGATGATTTGACCTCGATTCCCTGCATGTGCATGAGTAAGTAGAGCAGCAGCTTTTAAAATGGCATGTGAAGAGATACCAAAGTGAATGATCAAAGCAAAACTTTTTTCGTATTATCGCTGAATCAGCCTCTGATTTGTCCGACTCTGATTTTTATGCATCGGTCCCTAGCTGATCATGGTGCTGAACACGTTTGTGTAGCTGATGCATCTATGGCAACGTTCACCTGGGAGGACAGACACGATGACAGCAGGTACAAACCATATTGCGTGTCACTGCAAATGCCACACCTGTCTCACAAAGACAGCCAGGCAGCCAGCCCACTGTGCATTCATGCTGGCCGTCAAGCCGGTGCTGCTGCAAAAAGGCGCCGACAGTAGGCAAAACAGGCAGCAACAGACGTTTTATGCTGATTTATGTATGAAAGCATTGCTTTGTGTGCTTTTCAGAAAAATGAGTTTTTTGGAAAAAATATTATCCCTCAAAGAATTGCTACTGAACACAGACTGTTTACAGGTATGCTGCTCCCTGATAAAAGAAAATGTTCCTGCTGGTATCTGTTCAAATAAAAAAGAAAACAGATTTAGAAATGTTAACTTGCTGCTGCCTGGAGGGTGCCTGTTATAATGTTATGATCATGGCTCTAGAGTCTGAGGGTAACTTGGTTTCAATAACAAACTAAATAAAATGTTAATGCCCTGTCAGTGGCAAATAGCTTTGGTTTTATTTTTGATTTGATTACATTAATGTTTAAGTTGAGATTTACAAGAAATATTTTAACTGCTACTATGTAAAGGGAATACTGCTGTTAAAAAGCACCTTATTTGTTTAAAGTGTTTGCAAACCAAATACACTACTTTTGAGTTCATTATTGAATTTTACGTATAACAATGACTGTTGTGATTGTCTGTGGTTAATTATGTTTAATTGCAGACAATTATGCAATTAATCCTGATTAAAAATTGTAATTGTTGCCCAGCACTAATAATATATATTTATATATATACTCTCTATATATAAAATCCTAAGCCTAAAAGTGCAACAATTTTGTGTAACCATTTTATGTGACATTTTTATGTCACATTTTAAATCGGGCTTATTTTAAAACCTACATATATATGTTTGGTATCATTCTTTTCAGAATTTATCGAACTTTAATGTGATGTTGTTAGATTTTCAGATTCTTATTCCATTTTTAAATTATAAACTAAAACATATCAAGAACTCACATCCCGCGAGACAAGAGTTTGTGCCAAAAGATTTAACGGCATCCAGGGCGGGAAATAAAAGACAAAGAATAGGACAGCTGCTGTACAGGCTTTTAAATGTTCGAAGCACTGTGCGAGATGCAGATCACGTGGCATGGCAACAGCTGCAATCCACCAGCTGATCGAGCAAAGAGAAGGTAAAGAAAAGTACATAGTACAGCGCTTTGGTTGACTTCTGTTGTTTTAAATGTGCTCTGTAAACAAAACTGACTGGACATGACTTGTATGTGAACTAAAAACAGGACAGTCATCGACCTGATGTTGTTGACTTTGTTTGAAGGTGTGATTGTCCCTTTTTTACAGCTACATATATCTAAGACCAAGGCTCTGACTGTAGACTTTAGGTGCTTCCTTCCTCATACTGTCAAAACATTAATTAAAGGGGAGAGTGTGGACAAGACAGAGCACTAGAAGTATCTAGGGATAATCATTGATAGCCTGCTAATCTTTGATCTTAACCCAGATCAAATCCATAAGAATGGACATATACAGCTATCCTTTCCTAAGGAAACTCAATTGTTTTAAAGTGAACAAAACCATAATAACACTTTTTGTAAGTCTTTTTTTGAAACTTTTGTTACACTGGTTTTATATATGTTGGTTTGGCAACCTCAACACTACAGTAAGAACATAAACATCACTGTACACATTACCAGTAAAATTACTGGTTAGTTGTAGCCATCTGTTGCTGAGCTGTTTTACAAACAGGTTAGAAAGAAGGACAACTCAGTTCTGTAGGGCAGTAGCCGTTCTCTTTTCTCTAAATTTCAGCTGTTGCCATCAGGCTGAATATTTAGGTTCTCAAGGGTGAAATCAGCAGAATTAAGAACTATTTTATTCCTTTAGCAATAAGCCATTTGATTCATGTTACTTGTAGGGATGCTAATGAATTCTGAATTATTATTTTGTGTACAGTTTACGGTTATTTTTTTTAGCTTTGGACAAAGGCTGTCAAATCAAACTCAGTTCTTGGATGTGCCCATTGTCTCCAATGGTTAAAGTTAAGGTTAGGTTTTCTACTTTGTATAGGGTGGTCCAGGTCTAACTATGCAACTTTTAATGCAATACAATACGATAATTGCATAATTAGATCTGGACCACCCTGTACTCATACTAATCTTGAGTGTGTGTACTTACGACAACACTAGTGGTCAGTTGCTTTGTCTTAGCTTATTTTCTTGTATGTATGTAACAATGCCTAATGTTTGTACTTTTCTGCAGCAAACAAATTTCCCCCTGGGATAATAAAGTCTACTTAACCTAATATAACCTAACCCTAATTTTTATCCTGAAAGACTCCACTGCCATCATGATAGTAATGCCTCAAAAGTGGATGAATACAATTATTCAGAAATGCTTTGTATCTATTGGCATTTACTACACTCTCTACGGGAATCTGTGCAGATAAGATAAAGACACCAGTACCCTTTACTGTGGGAACAAGCATTCACGTCTGTACACTTTAGTTAGTGTATGCCAAACACATACCTTCTTGATAAGAAGAAAGCGAGCAATTACTCATCTGATTGTTTCCCAGTGCTCAGTAAATCACTGCTAGTGATGAGCAAAATAGGAAAGTTTCAATTTGCAAACAATTTTGCCAAATGGATACTAAAATTCATTTTATGAGCAATTTCACAATTGCAAAACTCACTGAAGAGTTTTTTGGAGTTTTATAGGATTATTTTGAGGTTGAAAACAAATAATACTATACTGCTCTCTAAAGCCACATTTACACTTCCATGTTTACTTGTGTTCTTTTCTGTAGCAGCATAAACCAGGTAATATGTACCACACTGGTAAAGATCTATTCCATTTAGGCCTCTCATTGACATCATGGTGGAGGAGTGTGACACGTTTTTTTTTCTTTAATGTGACATGCTGCATATTTTCTGCACAAAGACTTGCTAAAATGCGCCATCATGCACATTGCTGTGTCTTCTTCACAGGAAAACTCAGCACTTGGAAAACTGACCCATAAACCCCCCATCTCCTTTCACAGTTACTTAGCAACCACCTTATTCTAGTTGAGGACATCCGGCATTTTTTCTTCATTTCAGATCTTTATTTGTATACTAAATGTCAGGCAAACATGTGCATTTGTAATCAGTACATTAAAATGCTTCAAGACAAGAACGAAACGCATTTCTTCTTGAATAAATGGCAAAAATTTCACCAGACACAAAACACATTTTATTTCACAAATGTTTTTATGAAGTGAACCACTGAGAATTTGAAATGAATTCAATTTTGCCCAAATCTTTCTATTTATCACTAATCACTGCTTATCTTTATTACATCAGGTGCAGTGTTCTGCAGCACATGCTTACCCCAACACTGCACTTAAATAATATATAATTTTGACTTTCTGCTCCAATCCTATTTTTCTGTTAATTTTGCAAATGATTTAAATCCACTATCAGTGTGTATAGCTATCCATACTGCAACTGCCGTGAGTAATAATAAAAGGAAATTTGTCAGACAGATTTGACCTAATATTATTATAGATCTCTATAAACACCAATGGCAAGCCGGCTGGCACACTACTTCACACTGTTTTTAGTGCAGGATCTCTTCAAATTTGTCAGGTCATGAAGACAATGAACAGAAAAGGAAAAATTGTAGTTGTTGCTTTGACTGCTGCTATCACTGCCTTATCTGTATGTAGAAACCTGTGGAAACGAGAAAAAAATCCAGAATTTTTGAGGGTATGGTGTGAGGAGTTTTGATACAAAACAGTGGTTTGACCATTTCATTACGTGAAAGTGAACATTTGATTACTTATACCAAATTCAAGACTCAGAAATGAAGCATGAATTATACTATTTCATTCAGAAAATAGAACTAGGTTGTTGCACCATGTTAGCCATTATGGATGTGGTGAGAAGTCAAGCAAAATGACACCTTTTATTGGCTAAGTAGAAAGATTACAATCTTTCCTGAAGAAGGGGGGCCTGAGTTGCCTCGGAAGTTTGCGTATTGTAATCTTTTTAGTTAGCCAATAACAGGTGTCATTTTGCTTGACCTCTCACTACATTCAGAAAACACACAGCAAATTGGGCTGTAATGGCTGCCAAAACTCAACCCAAAATTTCCATTAACTTGATTACCTGGCTTTCTTTTCATTGGCTTGCTGAGTCATTACTGTCTTCCACCATGATTTCCAATGCAGAGATTTGACAAAGGTCACATAAACAATGAAGTAAAATTAGATGGGGAGTTCAAATTTCCAGAGAAGTGTTCAAATGCAGGTCATTTTCAAGCTGTGCAGCTAGATTAGGTACCACATATGAAAGTGTTCAAAATCTGATTCTATGGTTTTCTGCGGTTCACATTACTCTAAAAAGACTAGATCTGTGCTAAATATTCAGTAAGCGGAAAAACAAGAAAGTAAGTTGTAGAGGGAATGTACAGTAGCCTTTGTAATAGGTGATATTAGGATGCTTCATTTTTTATACTTCGAATCCAAGTGACCTTCAACCACACGCACACACACACACATAAACATAATCAACACAGCAACAAAATTCCTCTGTTTGCAGCAGATAAGCACCATTTGTCCCTGAAGTACAAGCCTTACTGTATTGGAATAAGTTGGCTTGTTTACTTGGTCCTATGTGGTGGTCTTGTAATTTAATGCTCCTTACACCTCTCCCTCTCGCTCTCTATCCCAGGAGCACCACTGGGCAGATCTACAGTACAAGCTACAGCACTGATAACGTTAGGTCGAGTGAGATTTGGTTGGTACAAAAAATCCAAATGTACTGTTTTAACTCACCTGACTGTTGACTTCAACTCCAGCTTCCAGCAGTACCTGAACAGCAGCTTTGTGACCATTGCGTGCTGCCAAATGCAGAGGTGTGTGCTTGTTTGTATTGTAGCTCATAAGATTAGGGTGACCATTTACCAGCATCTTAACCACCTGGAGGCGGCCATAGAGAGCAGCGAGATCAAGTGGTGTTTCTGATTTATTGTTTCTGATGGCCGGGTCAGAGTGCTCTTCCAGCAGGACTGCCACTACCTCAGAGTGCCCATACTGTGCTGCACAGTGTAATGCAGTTTCATTTTCATTGTTCTGTTAACAAAAAACAAAAAGAAGCAAAAACAAATGGTGAGTTAAAAAACAAACAGCATTAGGTGGAAAAACGACATCCTCTAGCTTCATCTTAGATCAGAGGACAGAGAGGAAATCTTATTGAAATATCTAGTAACAAAAAGTAACTCATTGTTTTTTTTGTTTTTTTTTTGGATGTGCTATTTATTTTTATCATAATATTCATGATGCCATTGAGGCACCATTGTATATATCATCTTAGCGAGTGCCTTCATTTTCTGTATTATTTTCATGGATGTCACCATACTGGTGAAGTAGCGTACCCAAGAGGACACCCCATCCTGCCTCTTTTGATCAAATGTCACTGAATCACACCAGGAGAACTTTCACGACAGACTGCTCTTCGATCAAATGTATTTGTATTGTAAGCATTCTAAAAATTTAAAATGAAACAGCAATACATATTTTAAGAGACTGTTTAGGTACAAGAGACTAAATCTTTCCAAAATGGGATACCAAATGTTTCCAAAAAGATGGACACCTTGTGCCAAACAGTATAAATTTGCAATGCTATGGGATATAACATCTAAACTTGGTGCAATGATAGCTGACAGATTGTGCATCATGAAATGTCTTGGTTACATAATGTAAAATCCCGTTTTTTGGGGAGAAAATTCTTATATCATCTAATCTTTTTGTGCTTTATTTAGTTGATGCTGGTGTGAAGCAAAGGTTTGTATTGATGTAAAGACTTTTATTTTTAATTTTGAAGTATTATACTCACTACTCTTCAGTCTTTTGAAGCTCCATTATTAGATAAGAAGAATAATAGCTGTTCATTTTTGGATATGTGTTTTAGTTGCAATAATGCCAAAACCTACTTAGGGCATAAAGGGTTAACTATTCCAAGTCTTTCTTCAGTTGTTCTTCTTAAATGTTGCATCTCTCGCTATTGTAGTCATTATTTGTTAAATACATAATTTAGACGGATTGATGCATGCTGCCATCTTTTATATTGGCCATGTGGCGACATCAAATGTGCTGCTCTGCAACCTGCCCAAGCCGCTAGCAACTGGCATTACTTCAATAACATTAAACACGATCAGCAATCAAAATAATGTGTTGATCAGTTCATAACCGAACTAGAAAATAGAAAGAAGTAGAATGTTCCAGAAAAAAATACTAGCTATAAACAACTGAGAAAACAGGAAGGAAAGTCGAGCATTTCTTTTTCCAATAGAAAGAAATTAATTCCATTACTCCTATATTTACTTTCATTAAGACAGAAGCACTTGGATTTGCGAAAATCTTCTGATTTACAGACACTAACTTTATGGGGAAAACAGCAGACCATCAAGGTCAAAGAGACCCGAAAATGAGCATATCTTCTCAAAGACAGAAGACACACAACTCTGGTGTAGAAGTGACTGAGACATCAAGAGCCCGAAATCAAGACAAGCACCTTTCACTAAAAAATTAACAGTGGATTGGCTAAGCGGTCAAAAAACAAACAAACCCAAGTGGAAGAGATAATAGCAGTGCAAGGCTTACTTTTGTGTTGCGGAAAAGAAAAATGTTCTCAAGTTAACAACTTTTATTTTATGTGGCAATCTGTGTAGCATCCTAAATTAGCATACAAGTTACTTAGTAAAGCCTCATTTAGTTTTTGTAGTTGGACGATCATATAAATACAAGCAAGAGAGGATTGATTCAGAAACCGTGTTGCTTACAGTGTACGGTTTAGTTCCTTATCTACCAGGCCACACTTTCATAAGATTAAAGCTAAACTCATAGTGAGCTATTGAGCTTCTTTGCTATACAAAACCTAATCTCTAGTGCAGACAGGACAGTCCTAAGAAGAAGATGGACAGCCTCCCCTTTTACGCCTGCAATGAGCTGGCAGCTCAGCACAGGCCAGCAAAAGCTATGCGCTGGCACATCAATCGACTGATCAGCAACACATTCTTCACGCCACAAGAAATTGACAGCACCTCAGCGGACGCAGTAATTGTTTGCGACAAAGACTGCCGGCAGCTTCATATGATGCAGCAGATATGCCATAAATCTCTTCTATTGCAGTAATGTTTCAAAGCCATTCTTTTACTGCTTACAATAAACACTGGAAGTGAACAATTACTCTTCCTGGGTACAGATTTGTAAATTGCTGCTTTCAAGATGAGGATTATTTAAAAAGCAGAAAAAAATGTTGCTGTAGTCAATGCGCTAAAAAAAAAAACGATGAATATGACTATGACTAATTTTTCCATTTTTCCCCAGTGTTTTTGTTTCTAGAATCAGTTACTTCATTGTTGACTTTTTCACAGAACAAGGAAGGCAGCTTGACTCGCTGTCAATGCCATTTCATAAGCATTTCAGTCGAAGGCACAAGCATCCTAAAGGGTACACAGAGCTGAACTCTAGATAAGCAGTTAAAGGGACCATACTTGATATCACCCTAGGTAATTAAAGAGGGGGACCAACTGTAACATCTCATACAGAGACAGAACAGTATAAATTTATAGTTCTGACAGACTCAGTGGGGCTCAGAAACAGACATCCACTGAATTGCTGCCAAGCACACAATGCCAGGTGACAATGAGGTCTGAGCCATCCCCGTACTATGTTACAAAACAGCTTGTTATTGCCAAGTGAATGTTGCTCAGAAGGTGAAGGACTGAGATTTCAGAAAGAATGTTTTCATAGTATAACCTATTCATTAATCTATTGTTTGAGTCAGCTAAGGGGTACGGGGAGGAACCAAACTTAAGACAAGGACATTTGCACACTACTAAGAGGAGGCGATCTAATCAAGATCAGTCTGTAATTAAGAATTATGTTAAGAATGATCATATTTAAACTTAGTTCAGCTGGACAGAACATATTACTTGTTATTATGATGCCATAAAAAGGGGAAGACAAGACTCATTATTCCTTATGTTTTTAATTATTATATTTTTATTCTAAAATGCTGTTGGCTCTCCTCACTTTCTCATGGATGGTGGTTAAATTCTATACTGTTAAGTTTAGCTTGATGGTATAGAATGCTGTTTTCTTCAAATAAAATAAATAAATAAATAAAAATGAATCCACAGGTATTAAAGAAATTGATTACTAAACAATAAAGAACTGAAGAACAACAACCTAAAGCACAGGTTCACAAACTCAGTCCTGGGGATCCTCTGTGGCTGAGACTGAGAACCCCTGACCTCAAAAGAGCACTCAAAAACCCTTTCAATAATTCCAAAATAACTCTTAAAACCAAAATGCAAATGTTCTCAAAAAATGGACTGAAGCCAAGCATACCACTTTTAAGAAAAAAAATCCAAACTTTCATTTACTATAGCTACAAAATTACTAAGAAGCCTCTTGCCATAAATAGTATGAAGACTAACAAACGGAAGGGGAGCCGAGACAAAGAGAAGAACTCAAGGCCTTACATAGGAGCCCAGTACATGACTGAGGGGCCCACCCCACCTTGGCCCTTGAAGGATGTGCCAGCACAGTTCCTGGCACCTTGTGACACAAAATTGATGTGAGCAGGTACAAGAATATTGTGTTTAAAGTTGCAACCCCAGGTATTTTTACTCTTTACATTGTGTGAAAGGCATGTACCAACCCTAGATAAAGTACATAGTTATTGTTGGGCACATTTACACACACACTTCCTAATTCCAAGATGATTCAGAGGCCTCAATCTGCCAAAATTTCTAGTCATTGAGATGAGGGAACTTAGACCACCTTAGGATATCATAGATGAACAAAAAATAATGACGTAAAATCATTAATTTAATATTATGTTGGGAACATTTTATTACAGAAGTATCCATTGCTATAAAATATATTGCATAAAGAAACTCACATAGTGAAAATTTTAAACATTTTACTGAAATGTTTTTATTAATGCTGTCTAGGGTCTTATGCCATGTTAAAAAAAATATTCACATTACACCAGCATTTGGCCGAAAAGATGTCAATTGGAAATTAATCACACAACATATAATTGAAAGTTAAAACAATTTGTGTCACATTCTTCGACAATATCTTTGAAAGACTGAGGCAAACTTTAGGTGGACATTTACTTTTTTTACTGTTGCATTTGCTCTCTCATTTATTTTTTTTTATCTATGCTAAAATCCTAAACTGAAATAAAGTACACTATTTAACGCTATGTAGGAGAATCATAATTAACCAGTTATGTTTGTATTCACTTTAGTATTGTTACAAGTGGAGGTCCCAAATCACAAAGTCCCAAAAAAAGCACTTCCAAAAATGCCCACTAGAGAGGGCTATACCACAAAACCACAGGTAGATAAAGGAGCAAACACAGAAACTTGATAGAAGTAAAAAAGTTTTATTTCCACAAAAAATACTCCAGGTAAATTCCTAAATCAACACAAAAGGCATATAGAAGTTGCCCAAAACCAAAAGGCGATCCAATGCAAACAAAGTCCAAAAACAGAATCCAAGGCGAAGTCAAAAAACAGAGCAGAAAGTCAAAAAAGATACAATAAATCACAGTAAATACAACTCACAACAAAAACACAGCGCACCAAAACTCCCCAGCGTATTCAAAAAAATGATCCGCCAGTGCATCCGGAAAGTATTCACAGCGCATCACTTTTTCCACATTTTGTTATGTTACAGCCTTATTCCAAAATGGATTAAACTAATTTTTTTCCCACAGAATTCTACCCACAACACCCCATAATGACAACATGAAAAAAGTTTACTTGAGATTTTTGCAAATTTATTAAAAATAAAAAAATTGAGAAAGCACATGTACGTAAGTATTCACAGCCTTTGCCATGAAGCTCAAAATTGAGCTCAGGTGCATCCTGTTTCCCCTGATCATCCTTGAGATGTTTCTGCAGCTTAATTGGAGTCCACCTGTGGTAAATTCAGTTGATTGGACATGATTTGGAAAGGCACACACCTGTCTATATAAGATCCCACAGTTGACAGTTCATGTCAGAGCACAAACCAAGCATGAAGTCAAAGGAATTGTCTGTAGACCTCCGAGACAGGATTGTCTCGAGGCACAAATCTGGGGAAGGTTACAGAAAAATTTCTGCTGCTTTGAAGGTCCCAATGAGCACAGTGGCCTCCATCATCCGTAAGTGGAAGAAGTTCGAAACCACCAGGACTCTTCCTAGAGCTGGCCGGCCATCTAAACTGAGCGATCGGAGGAGAAGGGCCTTAGTCAGGGAGGTGACCAAGAACACGATGGTCACTCTGTCAGAGCTCCAGAGGTCCTTTGTGGAGAGAGGAGAACCTTCCAGAAGGACAACCATCTCTGCAGCAATCCACCAATCAGGCCTGTATGGTAGAGTGGCCAGACGGAAGCCACTCCTTAGTAAAAGGCACATGGCAGCCCACCTGGAGTTTGCCAAAAGGCACCTGAAGAACTCTCAGACCATGAGAAAGAAAATTCTCTGGTCTGATGAGACAAAGATTGAACTATATGGTGTGAATGCCAGGCGTCACGTTTGGAGGAAACCAGGCACCACTCATCACCAGGCCAATACCATCCCTACAGTGAAGCATGGTGGTGGCAGCATCATGCTGTGGGGATGTTTTTCAGCAGCAGGGACTGGGAGAATAGACAGGATAAAGGGAAAGATGACTGCAGCAATGTACAGAGACATCCTGGATGAAAACCTGCTCCAGAGCACTCTTGACCTCAGACTGGGGCGACGGTACATCTTTCAGCAGGACAACGGCCCTAAGCACACAGCCAAGATATCAAAGGAGTGGCTTCATGACAACTCTGTGAATGTCCTTGAGTGGCCCAGCCAGAGCCCAGACTTGAATCCGATTGAACATCTCTGGAGAGATCTTAAAATGGCTGTGCACCGACACTTCCCATCCAACCTGATGGAGCTTGAGAGGTTCTGCAAAGAGGAATGGGCGAAACTGGCCAAGGATAGGTGTGCCAAGCTTGTGGCATCATATTCAACAAGACTTGAGGCTGTAATTGCTGCCAAAGGTGCATTGACAAAGTATTGAGCAAAGGCTGTGAATACTTATGTACATGTGATTTCTCAGTTTTTTTATTTTTAATAAATTTGCAAAAACCTCAAGTAAACTTTTTTCACATTGTTATTATGGGGTGTTGTGTGTAGAATTCTGAGGAAAAAAATTAATTTAATCCATTTTGGAATAAGGCTGTAACATAACAAAATGTGGAAAAAGTGATGCGCTGTGAATACTTTCTAGATGCACTGTAGATAGATAGATAGATAGATAGATAGATAGATAGATAGATAGATAGATAGATAGATAGATAGATAGATAGATAGATAGATAGATAGATAGATAGATTTATTCCACTTTTAATCATAGTTAAAGCATTTTTCAGAGTATATAAAACTTAAGATTCATGTTCAGTCACAACATCTCTCCATTGCCTTCACAAGGCCTGGGGATGTGACTTACAGTAACTCCCAACAATCAGCTTGTTAACACCATTACAATAAAGCAACCCACTTGGTCCATGCATGTATAGGACCCACTGCCATTTTAAAGCTCTTCTGTTACTATACTCAATAATGAAGGTGATCCCAAGAATGCCAATGAGAAGTTCTTAGAAGCAGCTACTGCAGCAACGTGGACCCCCACTTGCTTTATTTTATAGTTTCCATTTCCTCCTAGCACATGTTTTGCAAACTAAAAAGTTTCAGATTTAATTAAAGATTTATATGCTTTAATTAGCAACATGAAAATCAATGAGAGTTAACAGCTACAGTAATTTTGACATAAATGCCCTGCCGAGCTGTCAGCAGAAAGCACCCTCCTTCCTCTGTGCACTTACCATCAGTAATGCCTCCAGGACACATAAAGTGCTCAAGCAGCTTATTGCTAAAAAAGTGTCTCTGTGGCTGGAATTACACAGGATGTTCAAAGCCTACTATGGCCTCATCAGTTAGTCAGACGCACTGGAATTAAGCATGCATTGTATCACTGCATCCTCAGGAGTGCTCCACATGCAAGGGAGGGAGCTGGTATCTGGAAGGTTTCCAGTTGAAATCCCACTACTACCACAAGGGATCCTACTCCACTGGGCCCTTGAGCAAGGCCCTTAACCTGGATGCTGCCCAATGGCTTACCCTGCACTGTGACCTCCAAAGGTCATGTGAAAAGACAATTTTCACTCAGGGATTAATACAGTATATCAAATCAAAATAAAAACAAAAAAAAGACTGTACATCATTAATAGCTGATTATTATACATCCTTTTTCTGCAGCTGATTTATCCAGTTCAAGAACATGGGGCTGGGGCCAATCTGTCATAGCCAATTCAGAATGCGTTGCTAGTCAATGACTGGCCTCAGACCTGAGTCCAGTATCATGCAGCTGTAAGGCAGCAGTACTAACCACAGCACCACCATGCCATCCAGATAATTAATATTCAGGTCTGAATTGTAATGACATCCAGTGGATGCACCACAAGCAGCTACTGTGGCTAATCAGGCACCATCTGCTGCTTACCTGGTGGTCTTCCAATTAGTATAAATATAAGCTTCATGCCTCATTGCTACCATCCACCAGAGGCTGTGTAGAAATGCAGTCATAGAATGGCTCACACCCCACCTGAAAACATTAATTCATAACCTTCCAATGTCCATATCGGCTTCTTCCGTACTGTCAAGTGGCCTGATGGCTGCAAAATGGCTGTGAAAGTCAGTGTAGATGACAGCATCAGGATACTCTGCAATGGCGTCCCGCTTTCTTACATATGTCTGCTACTGTCAGGAAAGGCTGCAGCACAACATAGCTCTGGCAAGAACATAGCATGTACACATAAACTGTACGCTCTGAAGTATTACTGTTCTCCATGTATTATATATAAACTGTTATCTTTACTACCAAACCACTTAAAATCCTATCAGGAAAACATTAATGATCCTAAAACACATTGTCATCTATTAACAGCTCATTTTCATATGAAATATGCAAGTCTATTACTCTTGATCTGTAGATTTTCTTCTATGGTATTTCTTTTTGAAACCTGAAAACAATGTTACCTGATGACTTAGTGCCACCACATGGACATTCATCATAACTGCAGCTTCTAGTTGGTAAAGAACTGTGAAAGGTATTGATGCTGAAAACATAAAAATGAAGGACTAATGGACATCTTGTAGATTTGAGAGCTTAAAGTGAAGTGCCTTGAGCATGGGAAAGCTGCTATATAAATAAAATGTATTATTATTATTATTTTTAATAAACATTTGAAAAGTGCTTTAGGTTTGTAGAGGGGGTCCTGTGACTCTTATTAAAAGACAAATGCCCCTGTGTCACACTATAATAAATGTAGACAGCTTTGGGTTGCTTCCTGCAGTGTAACTAATGTTCTACTCAGGGGACCTTCCAATATTTGCAAACATCTGAGCTGTTTTATTGGCTAAAACACAAGGGGTGGTCCAAAGACTGGCAGCTCTTTGCTATTTTGAGGTCAATTAAACCAAAGTACTGTTTATTCAGAAAATTAAGCAATAAGGGCTTAATGGGTTACACTCGGTTATTGACTGACTTGTAAACTGCTTAAAACAAAGTTGAGGAAACGCTCAATATTTTACCCCAGGAAACCTTTCACTCTGTGTATCAAAGCCTTTGATCAGTTATTTAACAATGCAGCCACAGTCAAGGTATACTGAGAAGACTCTGTATCATCCAAATGGCAGGTGACACCAGCCATGGACTACACTCTTGAGCCTACTGTTTAATGCAAGCTTGGAAGAATCAATCATTAGCTAGTTGTTCACTTCACTGCTATGAAAAGCAAGTCATCTGGTGTTGATAAGCTTGAAGATTCATCATTACAAAATCTTGTTATTGCCATTTTGTGGTTAAAAGGGAGCTTGCAGTAGAATGTCTGCACTCAGTTACCTAACTGACAGACTAAATCGATTTCTAGAATTCCTGTTCTCATTCCAAATATTACTCTCACAGACTACTGAGGGGCACATTCACATAAACCCATGTGCTCGGTTAACTTGATTTGTATATCTTTGGAGATGTGAGAAAAAAAAAATGGAGTACAGGAAGAAAAACCCATGTAGGCATGAGAACCTGCAAATGCAACACACAGGGTTCAAAGTCAAGATGCTGAACCTACCTGGTAGCAATAATAATCAGTGTGCCACCATGCCACCCACCCAGCATTTTCCACAGCTAACACTCATTATTGTTCTATAGAAACATAAAGCATGAGCAAATAGAATAGTTTACAAGCAAGGGTTTGTGTTTAGAATGTCTGAAACAGGGCTGTGTTGTAGTGAAATAATCTCTTGTGGGAGATGGTAGCTTATTTGCTGCAGCAAACTAAGTTGGTGAGTTGTCTTACATTTGACCTGCATTTGTGTATACTAATGTTTTTTTTATCTTGTATTAATAGTTTTGTATTCTTCACTGTACATTTCAGCCCTCCACAGAATTCACTACAGCCCTTGACACCATTTAAACATCAAAATAACAAAATCCATTCATTTTCAAGTCAAGTTATCCAGTTTAGGGTCATAGGAAGCCTGTGCCTACCCTAACAGGACCAGCAACCAACCCTGGAGGGATGTTCATTTTTAATATATATTACATACAAATATATTTCACATTTACAGGCTAGTAATGAATTAACACCCTCACTGGATCTTACCCTGTGGCAACAACTGCCATAACAGACTCTGAAATTATATTTAGCAGGCTCAGTTAATAGACAGGTGAATGAATTATTATAAAATTCTTATCTTTGGGATGTGCAAGTGCCTGGAGAAAACTCATTCAGACAAGGAAAGTAAATACAAACTCTTTACAAAGAGTAGCAGAGCCAGAAACTGAACCTATGTCAATAACAATTTAATAGTAATCAAAATTTTATATAGTGACACTAGCATTATAAGATAAACAACAATGTAAGTCAGGCCTAAGAGGTTTAGATAGTCAGGGAAGAGCTGGGCAAAGTGAGCATATGGCATCAGAGGACAGAAACATGTACACCAATTGGAAAACAAACAAAGTCGGAGAGGAAAGCAGTATAATGCTTTGACTTGTCAAAATGCCTGCATCAATTAAATATATTTAGAGAAATCTGGGCTGTAAATGATGTTTTATGTTCCATGGAAAATGAATGTCTAATACTAAAGTATGAGTAGAAAAACTTTTGAAAGAAAGAATTTTGGCTGTTAGTTTGACTGCAATTGTGATATAATTGTTAATAAAGGCCTATTTAAAATTAAATTAACATAGATAGATAGATAGATAGATAGATAGATAGATAGATAGATAGATAGATAGATAGATAGATAGATAGATAGATAGATAGATAGATAGATAGATAGATAGATAGATAGATAGTCTCTATCTATGTGTGTTTGGATCAGTCCGCTCTGCTCATGCTCCACTACAACAAATGGATGGTGCATACATGTACTTTTACATTTTTCGTTGCTTGCATGCACATCATTACAAAAGACTTCCACCCAAAAATGTGGAATTGAAAAACCGTAGCAACAGAGGGCAAGACTTGAAGTTTTCACTATAAAAATTGTCTATCTTCGAGGTATCTTCTCGAGACAAAGATTAATATACTAGCAATACAGCTAAGATATGGTATCACCAGTGTCTTCTTATGAAAGCCAGTGGGACATCAAGTACATGTGAGTCCACATCCTCTGCACTGAGTAATTCTTAAGAGTTAGCTGACGCCTGTCCAAGTTTACAAATGTAGAAAAACTGCTAGGGAGTGTTTGTGTTGTTTTTTGTCCCGAAGACCACATGCAGCTAATATATATAATATATATACATATATATATATATATATGTACTCTGTATATATAAAATCCTAAGCCTAAAAGTGCAACGATTTTCTGTGACGTTTTTATGCCACATTTTTTGTTATGCTTTAAATCGGGCTTATTTTAAAACCTACAGTACATATATATAATAATAATAATAATTCATTACATTTATATAGTGCTTTTCTCAGTACTCAAAGCGTTATCCACACAGGGAGGAACCGGGAAGCGAACCCACAATCTTCAACAGTCTCCTTACTGTGTTTGGTATCATTCTTTTCTGAATTTATCAAACTTTAATGTGATGTTAGATTTTTGGATTCTTATTCCATTTTTAAATTATAAACTAAAAAATATCAAGAACTCACATCCCGCGAGACGAGAGTTTGTGCCAAGAGATTTAACCATGCCCTGGGCCAGAAATAAAAGACAAAGAGTAGAACAGCAGCTGTTCAGGCTTTTAAATGTTCGAAGCGCCGTGCGAGATTCAGATCACACGGTGCAGCAGCAAGCCAGCAGCTGATCGAGCAAAGAGGAGGTAAAAAAAAAAAACTATTTGTTTCCCATTGTATCACCGTTTAAGAGGGAGTTTTGGAGGAGTGACTGCGTCTCCTTGGGGTGTGTCAAGCTCCCCTCTTCACAACGCAAGTGGGAGAGACGCAAAGTGGCTGGCACATAGTGCAGGCCCGGGAGGTTGGCGTGCGAAGCGAGCAGGGGGTAAGCCCCCTAGTATATACAGTATATACAGTATATATATATATATATATATATATATATATATATATATATATATATATATTGTGAGACTTGCCCGGACACTACCAGTCGGAAACCACATCTTTATAAAAGCACATGTTTATTTAAAGCACAAATAACACAGTCCCGCACAACACACAGTGCTCCCAGCTCCAATCACCCCTATTCCGGGCTTCTATTTCACAGTCCGTGGCCGCCTTTCTTTACGGGGAACTTTGTCCTGCTCCCACTCCCGACTCAAGCTCCTAGATCCCAGGTGCCTTGTGACATTCTTCCGGCAGCACTTCCTGGTGTGGCGGAAGTGGTGCCCTTTGCACCGGAAGCACTCTGGGCGTCCCTGGAAGGCTCTTCCTCCATCTTCCCGGGTGTGGCGGAAGTAAACATTTCCCGGGTTCCATGAGGCTTCTTAAGGCGCCCCCTGGCGGTGGCCACGGGTCCCAATGGGTTGGAACCTCTTTGCTCCTCTCCCGTGGTCCTCTCCTAACCCAGGGCGGTTGCCCCCTCGTGACCCGGAAGATATAAATGCCACCTTCCGGTCCTTCCAGGTGTCCCGGCTGGGTAAGAACCCCAGCCTTCTGTGACAATATACACACACACACACACACACACAAACTATGGACTGACCCCACATCAGAATGATTAAAAAAGGAAAAAAATTCAAAATTAAGACAATTTCTGACTTGGTAGTCACAGTCCCAGTGAGATATTATACAGGTGTATTGCTGTTGGTATAAAGGAGTCCCAGTAGCATTTCTTGACACACTTCTGCTGAATGATCCATTGGCTGAAAGTCCTCAGTGTTAGTGTGTCCTAGACAGAATATGTAGCATTGTTCATAAGGGCACTCAGTTTTAATTTAATCCTCTTTTTTACTACTTCTACACCTAGGGGTGTTCCACTACCTTCCAGAGTGTGTTCCATAACTGAGTCTACCTTTTCAAACAGCTTGTTGATTTGGTGGGCCTCTCTTGAAGTGATGTTACCAGCCCAGCCCACCACAGCCCAGAAAATCCAGTTGGCCATCACTGGATTGCAGAAGATGTGGAGGATGTCATTTCCCACATTAAAAGAACACAGTCTCCTAAGGTAAAAGAGTCTGCTCTGCCCTTTCTTAGACCATTCTAACCTGTCACTGATGTGGTCCCCCAAGTACTTGTAGGATTGGATCATCTCTACATCAACTCCCTGAACGGTTTTCTGAACACACCTCTTTGGTGTGGTGAAAGTGCCTTGGTTTTGCTGATGTTAATATTTTAACATTAAAAACGTTAAAGTATTGAACAATTTAGAGCATTAAAAGTGATGTAGAAGAACCTGAGAAACCCGTTCAGATCTAAACATGGAAATGGCCCACATTAGTAAAATTTTCAATTAGGATGCACTAATCTGCTCTCAAATTTGAAGGCACTATACCACACATATTTAAAACTAAGTAAACTTTGCTTTTAACCAGTAAATAAACATCTAAATAAATCTGCAAATAATGTCAGCTGAAAGCAGCCCATATCCCGCACATAAGTACAGGATGGTGAGAAATTAAGAGTTCTCATGGCTTTGGCCAAAAGTCCTGCTACCCAGCTTTGCGAGGGAAGTCCCTCCACCCTGCCTACACTGAGGTTAGCAGCAGATTCCTGGATATCCACTGCTTCATATGCTGCCAGAGACATGACTATTAAAAGGTGATTCGACTGAAAAAGGAGCAAAAAGGAACTGACAGAGGTCTGAATAATGATTAAACAACATTTGTGTTCAAGAAGCTAAAACAACCAGTGAGCGATTGTGTTGTCCAAACATGCAAAAGGTAGCTTAAAGATTTCTTTTTTCTGATAAAGTTACTTACCCTGTTCTTTATATGTAACAATTCTCTTTAAAGCACATTATTATTTCATTATAAGTGTAAATTGAAACCCTGAGAATATCTGTTATCTCTGCTCCCCTTTGCAAACACTCTGTCATGGTGTCGCACTGCCCCACTGGTTCCCTGAACAACAGCTGATGAACTGTCTAGTTCACCTTTTTGGTGTCTTCTCTTTTCTGTTCACGAGGCTCCATTATTAAACTGACCATAAAATTAACAAAGCTTCCATACCGCTAACCAGGTCTCAGTTTACAGCTTCTCTGTACCTTCATTTCATTATTTTAAAATGCTGCCTACTCTTTATCAGTTGCTTACCTGCACCTCAATATTTACCTGTTAATTTTGTAACTGAAATATCTGTAACATAGTTTGTTAACTTACTATACAAAGCACCCTGGAACTGTTTCTCTCTTTTGAAGATTCCACATAAAATGAACATTACATGAAAATTCAGTGATTGACAAACATGCAATCAATTTATTTTATAGTTGTGTGAGTTTTATATCTGTGTGATAACACACATTTACAGGATATACATACTATACATATTAAATAAGGCATGCTGATCTGGCAAGTCATGCTGGGTAAAGGCTATTGTATTATGTGCCATGTTAGGTGCTTAGAATGAAAGGTTCTATATAAAATACAAACTGTGGGCATATCATTCTAGTTATAGTTTTCTCTGCCATATTGATAAACTCTTTACTTGCTATTATATAATCCACACTAAATAAGGGCTTCATATTGTTTGTTTTTTTTTCTTGCTCTACTGACGAGTTTTTTTTTCTCCCTGGCCTTACTTTGCCATCATTTACTTTATGTAATATCGCAATTTACATACAATATCACCGTTATGACCTATCGGGCTAAAATAATGAAAAATATTACAAATATTATTATTATCAATATTATTATTGGTGGTACACTGGAGTAGAGATTAGCACTGCTGCCTTAAACACTCAGTATCCAGGATTCAAAACACAGAAAATTGTTGTGTGGTATTAATGCTCTTCCAGTGCCTGCGTGGTTTTCCTCCAGATGGGTGAATTTGCTCCCACATCTTCAAAGACATGCCTGTTAGTTTAGCTGAAAATTGGTTCTCTGAAGGTGTTTGTGTGAGTGTGCCCTGCATTAGCACCTAATCAGGGTTGGTTTCTCCATCAAACTTGCCTGTCCTACAAAAACGAATCGGATTGACCAGTTTGAGAGTGTTATGATACATTATTTTCTGTATACATACATACTGTACAGTTTATCATATTAACCCGATGAACAGTTGACAGGGGATGTGCCAGGATTTTAAATGGGTGGCCCCCTTATGTTAGGATGCTAATCGTCGATTTTAGTTCAGCGTTTAGCACCGTTATTCCGGACAAGCTGGTACAAAAGCTTTATAATCTGGGTCTGTCCACATTGTTGTGTCTCTGGATCAGGGACTTTCTCACCAACAGACCTCAGGTGGTTAGAATTGGAGATCATACATCAGCCACACTGGTTTTGAACACAGGCACGCCACAGGGTTGTGTGTTCAGCCCAGCACTCTTCACGTTATTTACCCACGATTGCTCTGTCATCCATGCCAAAATTATGGTTGTGAAGTTTGTGGATGATACGACCGTGGTGGGTCTAATATCAGACAATGATGAGACTCACTACAGAGAGAAGATACAACACCTAGCACTATGGTGCTCAGCCAACAACCTCATCTTCAACACCAGCAAGACCAAAGAAGTCATTGTGAACTATAGGAGGTCCAGAAGAACAGAACATGCTCCTATATTCATACATGAGGAGGCTATAATGTGTGTGGTTCTTGGGTATCCACATCACATCGGATCTGACCTCGTCTTTGAACACATCTCACCTGATACAGGAAGATGAGACATGCTGGATTCTCCTCTCGGCTGCTCACAAACTTCTACAGATCTGCTATAGAAAGCATTCTCTGTCACAGTATGACAGTGTGGTACGGCAGCTGCACAGCACAGGACAGGAAGGATTTGGAATGGGTAGTGAGAACAGCAGAGGGGATCGTGGGAAGTCCTCTCCTGGACCTGGACTCTGTATATGCTGGAAGGGTGCAGAACAGGGTCAAATGTATAGCTGCGGATCTCACCCATCCAGGAAATGGACTGCTTGTACCACTGCCTTCAGGAAAGTGGTACAGAAACATAAAAACACGTACCAGCAGACTGAAAGACAGCTTCTTCCCCAGAGCTGTGAAGTCCATCTGCCTCTGCTGATACACACACATACATCTACATCTACCCCTAACCTTCCCCCCCTGTAGACATGTACACGCACTTTCCCTCGTAATCAAACACACACACTCATATTCCTCCCCTGCAGACCCACGCACACAGATCATGAGACTCTGCAGGCGTACTACCTCAGGAAAAGTCTGGACTTGATGATGTTTTATTGCTGCTGTCTTTTATACTTATTATGTTTATTTTATTATTTATAGTGTATTGTGTATTTGAAGTATTCTGCCTTGAAGCCGAGTCCTACCAACAAAAAATTTCATTATGTGTATGCATAATGACAATTAAGAATTCTATCTATCTATCTATCTATCTATCTATCTATCTATCTATCTATCTATCTATCTATCTATCTATCTATCTATCTATCTATCTATCTATCTATCTATCTATCTATCTATCTATCTATCTATCTATCTATCTATCTATCTCATGCAACCTTTGTGTTTAAATGGTGTCCTAGAATGAATTACTCTGTGAGGCTATGGAGTAAGAGAACTATCAAGTGGTAGTCACATGAAAACAGGTGGAACCCTGCGCTACATGGGTGCAAACAGGTAGCACGGCAGCCACCGGGACTTTAAATGTTAATTGATGTATAGGAATGCAAGAACGTGTGGAGATACCAGAAGAGTTGAAGCTGAATGTCCCCGACCTTTCTGAGGACATTCCTAATGTGCTCTCTAAACTGGATAAGGCATTCACAGGCAACAGAACAATGCTCTTGTGCAAATTAAAAGGACATGTGTTCCAGTGTATAAGAATAAAATTAATTGAACCCTGAACAGGATAAGGAATTTATTGGTAATGGATGGGAGTCTGTATATTGACACAAGTGATTGTGTCCTACTTAGTTTACAAATAAAATATAATATCAGTGGCATTTAGTGATGAAACCTATAAACAAGCAAATCAACAATAAGATAAATGACGAAAGCAAATGAAGTCAAGAAATGTGAACGGCAAGGTTAAAAAGTAGCAAACATTAGTCAGGTATTCAAAGTTAAAGCTCAGAAAAACGCCAGCTCATTCTTCTGGTGAGTTTTCCCAGGAACAATTCCCCCATGAGAGTTCTGTTCAGCACACATGTTTTCAATAAGAAATGACTAGGTCACCCGGGCACATTTACTATTTAAAATCACGCGTCCATATTTGCATTCTTAGCAGCTGAAACGACACTGCCTAGACCTGAAAAATACTACAAGTGGTGCCACGTCCTCAGCGAGCCACAGAGTCCTCGCTTTTTCATTCCAAACATTCATCTCACTGTTGGTTCATTGCAGACGTTCAATATTCTGAGCAACCACGTCACTATTTAAAAAAAGCCTTAGAAACATGACTGTGCTGAAAAGTATGTGTAAGTGTATATTTCAGGATTAGAAAAGCACTGGTGTCTGTCAGTTAATGAAAAAAATTAAACAGGTGAAGAGTTAGATCACCAATGGATCAACCAGTTCAGATCTGCTGTAACAGGCAGACACGGAAACCATGAAGAGAATGATGTCAGCCAAAAAATTGAATTCATATACAAACGAAAAAAAGTAAAGCATGACAGTTGGATTTCTAGTAAACCAGAGAGTAATTGATGACAATCCTCCACTGCTCATCTTCTGCTTACAGAACGTTTTGTACAGGTATATAGTCATGGAGTAGGGATGGACAAAAAAACGCAATTAAAGATAGCTTCAATATGCAACTAAGCTGTGCACATAACAAACATACTTGTCTGCATTCCCAACTGGCCTAGTAGCCCTTCTCAGAAGTCCAATTGGCAGTGAAAGAAAAAATGCTAAATGAAAAAAACAATGTGGATAATCGATTACCCAATTTCCTGCGCTTGTTTATCAATTGCTGCTTCAAAAGGAGGTAGGATCTTGGAATCATTGGTTACATGGCAGAGGCCAACCATAAAGAGGACACTGACTCAACAGAGTAAGTCTTCACTTGCTTACTTGAGGTCACCAGAGAAAGGAAATCCAGACTAATGTGCATATCTTTGGGATGTAGGAGGAAAACTAGCGAACCAGAAGACGAAGTTGCACATAGACACAGAAAGAATGCATATAAAGTGCGCACAGACAGTGTGCAGGCTGGGATGTGAATGCAGAACACTGCAGTGCTAACCAATGCAGAATCATTCCGTCTGTCCTAACATTTGGGTTTTAAAGATCAGTCCTGGAGCCCTATGTGTGTCTGCAAGTTTTCATCCCAAGCATCTCACAATAAGTGGGTCATTTTACTTCACTTTGATCACATTATTTAACTAGCTGATCTTTTTTTCATTCTCTTATTCTGAATTAAGAAAAGCACAGTAGTATGAACCTTAGAAATAATCATTTTTTGCTATAGTTTTAAGGTCTTTCTTTTGACGTTTTCCTACTAATTGACCTTTTTCTGTGGAGTTTGCTCTTTTAATTGTGTCCTAATGATGACAATTAGCAGCAAGCAGAGTAGACACCAGGGAAAATGACTAAATGTCAGAAGTCTGCAGCTACTTTAATGTCACATCCACAAGTGCTCTAAATAATGGCTTAAATAACCTGAACACAGGCAAATGAAAATGGTGATGATAAAAATGTTAAAAACCAAGATAAAATATAACAAAATTACCCAAAGTCACATGCAAACATGCTTGCTACATTCAGACTAAACTTAGCCAATTTGTTTTTTTAATTTCTGAATTGCTACCAAACAACAACTTACTGTTAACAGGAAACAGCTGGCTTAAGTAAGAACGGAGTCCAATTAAAAAATAGAAGTTAGATGGGAAAAAAACTGCAGCCACAGTGGATCCCAGTACTGAACCTGAGAACCTGGGTTAGATCTCGTTTCATGTGAACCTTAGATGAGATGACTCTGTGTAACTGTCACAACAGGTGAACTGCAAAATCTGTACACTTCACCAGGTCATCCAGGAGTGGAAGTACAGTATATGGATATAAATCTCAAATTGAGCTTACTAGGAATTTCCCATTAATGGGGAACAGTTGATACTTCCAGTTCTCACCACAAATGTGCAATAAACCCTTTAGATACAGGATGTGACCATATGGGGTCATGAAGCTACTAAGCATCACAGACTGTGATTTAAATATCTGGAGGACGTCAGCTCAGCTGGATGTTCCTTTTGCCCAGTATTAATATTTGTCATACAACATTTTAGTAGGAGGTGTTGTAACTCTTAGAAGAAACTGGGAGTTTTTTTTTTTTTTTTTACCAAACAACTATTTTTATTTATATGTTTTATGTTATTTCACATGCTCAGAGCACCAACATTTTTGAGACAATTTAAAGAAATTTTAGAAACATAAATATTATTGAATAAAATATATCAGGATGATATTTTCGGGCCAACTTTTCTATGAAATTTTAAACAAATATATTCCATTGAATCAATAATCTGATCTTGATTAATTCAAAATACAAGTACTTTCATGCTCATACTCAATAATAAAATCATAAAAAGATGATGTCAGGCTTCCATGGACTAAACAAGTGGACACAATGAAGGATGCAGTTAGGAGTAATGCAACAAGTTTAACAAAAACTCAAAAATAAACAAAGTAAACAAGTTACCATTTCCTAACCGTCTTTGCATATCAACACAGACTTCAAGCAGCCTTTAAACAAAAGTGTGCTCCATTTGTAAAATGAGATGAAGATTGTGAACGATCTTCATATTGCTGCTGATAATTACAACTGTTCTGTTCAAATACTCTTGGACCTTTCAGGAATTTTAGTCACAGTGTGCCATTCTTGGCCTCTTGATGCCCACTCTACCCTGAATAAAACTCTGACAGACTACGTGCCAGAAAAGTAAATTCCCTTTTTTCATTTCAGAGACCAAGATAAAGGAACTTATTACAATAAGTATGAAAAGAAAACTGAATATGACCTAATTGGTCCCAGATAAAAATGCTGGAGACACATTTCTATGTGAGAAACAGTTAAAAAAGAATGCCACAAAATGTATCAGAGCTTCTAATAACAGAAAGATTCCCATGGTGCTATGCAACATCTGATTGGACCAGTAAACGACTCCCATGCCATTCGTGTATAGTTTAACCTCAAAATATGTGACTGGTTCACCCTTCAAAACCCTGAACAAGTTTCTCACAGATAGTGTGACTTTATTACGGACTCAGTTTCCAAAATACACAGAGGACCCATTTCTCAAAATAAGCAGTGTCTCCTTTCCTGGAAAAGATTCTTCCTTTTTTTTTTTTGCATCATTCGTTTTACAGAATGAGATTAATAATCTCCAAACCAAACATTTATTAGATGCCTTAGGGTCCTAAAACATGATTCTCTTACTAAGGTGTAGACATATTTATGACTGTTGTTTTTACTGCTTCAAAGGATTATTATAGCATTGTATGAAATAAAAACATAGATATGCTCAGGACCCCGTCATTCACGGTTGTAAGTTTCCTAGTTATTCAATGTTTTTTCTTTCAAATCGTGTTCCCTGTATTAATAAAAAAAAATGTAAAAAGCAGAAATCTCTGTTGCACTTCCAACAAGAACTATTTTTCAACCTACTTAAAACGGATGTGACTGTTTGACATATGACTTGTTTAAAACTTGAAAGAACTTTAAAATCTAGAAATTGTGACCGTGATGTTGTGGAGGACCTTCTGTATCCAATAATGCTTGAAGCTGTTTTGGGTGCTTTTGGTAAATCCAGCCTTGTCAAACAGAAGTTACAGGTCAGACAATCTGTGGTCTAAGCAGAGCTTCTATTAAAGTTCAAAAAAATAAAACAAAGAGGAATACTTCTGACTGTGGTCCCACCATCCACTAGCCTTTACCAGACTACTTCTTTAGATCTCCAGCTATTGTTTTTCTCCCTTTAGTTCCATGTTGATCTTCTGCCGACCGCCTTTACATTCTAAAACTCTTTAAACGTCAGTTTGATCTATAGAGCTTATCTTGATCCTAATTAACCCTGATTATCAAAACACTTTTTGCATGAAGCAATTAATGGGCCATTTTAGTTCATTTAAAGCTTAAAAGCACCCTTTGATCTCCGCCATGAGCAAATTAAAGTAGTAGCCATGTAAATTATTTATGAAAACTACATGAAATGTATAAGAAATTAAAATATCACAAACTGCCTATGGATATGTTTGCTTGATATTTTCTAATCAAAATTCCTTTTAATATAAAAAGGCTCAATAATATACTGTATATTGGGTTCTTCCTGTCCAGCAATGATTATATATTTTGTATGTTACTTTAAGAGATTATGCTACAGGGTACACAGAATCACTGCTATCTGTAAGGAAAGGGACATCATATCAGGTTCACAAATGTTGTTTACCCTCTCTCACTCTTAAATTAACCATCCTTGAAAAAGGTATCTCAACTGGACACTGCATTATAACAGAGGTTCTGTTTACTCTTGACTTCTTCCTGAGGTCAAAACACAGCAGTCATACTCATAGTCACGGGCTGATAAAATCAACTGCTCTAAAAAGGAAACTTCTGTAAGATGGGTGGAAAGCATTGTGATTATCTGAAAGGGTTGTGCGCCATCATCCTTGACTCTAAAACAGATGAGTGAATTGATGGATAAATGGATATATGCAGTATTTAATTATATACTGTACATGGATGAGAATAGATGGCTACACTGGTGAAGGTCCCAGGTAGAAACAGGCACACTAAAAAGACAGGTATGACAATCCAGAATGGTGCCAACAGCTTTCTGAAGTTATTCTGTTCCTATTGAATTCCCTGGGCAGAACTTAAAGCACTATGTCTGGTAATGACCAGATGCTTCTAATCATCTACCTAATCCCATCTCCACTGTAAAGAATTTTGGTTGCAGCATCATGCTATGGGGGTTCTCCTCAGTGGCAAGGACAGTGAGACTGGTGAGTATTCAGGGAAGGTTGAATGCAGCCAAATACAAAGAGGTCCTTGAAGAAGACATGCTTTGCAGTGCACACAACCTCGAATTGGGACAACAGTCCACATTTCAGCATGACAATGATCCAAAGCATACAGCTAAGACAACACTGGAGTGGCTTCAGGACAGGTCTCTGACTTTCCTTGACTTGTTTAGCCAAAGCCCAGGGTTAAACTCCTTAGAACATCTGTGGAGAGACTTGTAGATGTCAGATCTACAACACTTCGCCTCCAGTGTAACAGAGCTTGACTGCCTCTGCCAGGAATAATGGGATAAAATAGCCAAATCTGAATTAAGGGTCTAAATACTTACATGAAATAGAGATTTCAGCTTCTGGCTTTTAATAAATTTACAAATCTTTTGGAATTATGGGTTATTGAGTGTAGAGTGAGGGGCAAAATATATTCAGTTAAAACTAAACCTACCTTACAACAATGGGTGTAGAAAGTGGTCTGAATTTTTTTCTGAATCCATTGTATGTATATACTGTATATTTTAAAAAATGTCACTTATTACTTTAAATTCAGACTTGCAGGAGGCTTCAGCCTATTCTGATCTCACTGGGTACCCTCCTGCATGGCAGTTTTTCTGCACTTCTTATGGTTAGTGTTTTTGAGGTGAGGATTTCATTTCTATCATTAGTTTTTAAATTCAGTCATTTTTTACATAGCGCCTTTTTCTGGCACCATCTTGTTTTCACAGATTTCACCATTTTGTAGTATGACTGCCACAACATTTCCAAGGAAATGAACTGGAAGCACACAGCATCTGACATTACGGAGAGCAACACCACTTCCTGGTACCCAAGATAACAACTGTTTGGAAAAAGAATTAACAAGTGACTGCAGTTATTGGTTTGCTGGTTAAAGCAACATTTTACTTCATAGATACAATTACTGTACATTTTCTGGATTTTAGTTTGAGCTTGATAAAATATCAGATGGACTTTTCATCTTTGCATGAATGTTTTGATTATGTTTCCTGTCCCAGTCTTCACCTTTAAAATTTCTCCCATTTGCCTTGCCCTGCAGCTCTGGACACATGCATATACTTGACAGATACACAAACTTATATTTGTACTGTGTACAAGTGCTCTGTTCTCATACCACGTATAATACATATAAGAATAGATTAAAAATAAATAGAGTATTGAACTTATTACCATACATACTAATATAAATATTTATTTTGTTATAATCTATTTGAGTCGCAAGTCTTTTCTAGTATTTTGCCCTTTTCTAAACACTTCAACAACCCATTTTCTACTTCATCAATACCATTATTCTGTTCCAGCACAGCCTAGTGGATTTAAAGTGCTCTTTGTATGTCCTTTTGTGTGTTTTTATATTTAGAAAAATATTCATCAAAAAGTTATGGTTATGAAAAATAAAGCCACTTTTATAAAACAGGAAAGTAGCCTAGAACCATAAGGGTCACAAAAGAAATACAAACAAATGAAAGAAAAGAAATACTGCAGCTGCCCAGAAGGCACTGAAGCAAATATATATATATATATATATATATATATATATATATATATATATATGTACTGTATATAGTGGCAGACTGACAACGGTGCCACGTGTAGAAATAAATGAAAATTTTTTATTTTTCTTCAGCTGAGGTCCACGTCTTCCCCATGTCTCTCACCCCAAACCATACTCTTCTTCCTCCACTACTCCTCCCAGACAGCTTCGTTGACTATGGCGCCTTGAGTAGTGGCTGCAGGCTCTCTTTATAGTTCACCTGGTAGTGCTTCACGTGGCAATTAACATAGTGTGATGGACGGCCGGGTTGAAACCCCCAGGACGCTACTTGGCGACTTCCCTGCAGCTTAGCGGTGCCCCAAATTCCCGCAGGGCACTATGGGAGATGGAGTTCAGCTTCACAGCCCTATTCTGTACCATGGGTTTCGCCAGGGGATGCTACAGGGAGACACAGGGACTTCTGTTTCCAATATAGCCCCGGAAGTACTCCAAAGTCATGGGGACGGAAGAACAGAAGTACTTCCGGGCTGAAGAAAATACAAGTCTCCATCTGACAGAAGCACTTCCGGGTCAAGGACTATACAGTATAAAGGACTAGTGGAGACCCAGCAAGAGAGCCGGAGTTGGGAGGGAGTGTGACGGAGCTGCTGGGAGGAGAGAATTGTTATAATAATTGTATTGTTATTATAGTTATTGCCTGTTTGTTGTGGTGGAGGTGCTTTGGAGCACTTTATAAAAGAAGTAAAAATATTCTTAGTACTTTTAAGCTGTGTCCACTGTGGTTGTCTATTGGGGAAAAGGTGAGGAATAGTGCTACCTAGCGTCCACAATCACACTAGATTAGGCTGCACTTCCGGGTGTGGCTGCGTTGCTGCCTACTCGGGCTCAGGAAGCCTTGCAGGTCCCCCTAGTGGTGGCCACAGAGCCCAACAGGGATGAGCTCTGGTGTTCCAAAGTATTGGCCCCGATGCAACCCAGGGGGGCTGCCACCAAAAGTTCCGGGGGATGTAGTGTGCATCCCATGGCTGCTCGACTGGATCCAGTAACAAAGGGGACCCGGCCCTTTTTATATATATATTTTTTTAGGAGAACTCAGTATATAAAAATGTATAAAAATGCACAAATATTCAAGAAGATCTATATAATGTAAAAGTCTCCCACCATTCAGGTGCAATTTAATGGCAATTCTTTTTTCCTAAATCTAGAAAAGTACAGTAAATGCATTTTCTAAAGCAATGAACACATCATAAATATTTGCTTTGCAACAAATGTACTTGCTGATTTTGTGAACAATGGCTTTGTCGGAAGAATTCTAAAGACACCATAAAAATGCTTGCAGGACTGGCCAAGGAGGAATCATGAAGAACTCTGATAGAGTTATGAGTGAGAACAACAGCCAGTAATGTCTTGACAAAGATGTCCTGCAGATAAGAGAATAAGTAGCCATTCTCCATTTTGAATAGTCCAAACACGTTATTAAAAAAAAAAAAAGCAGTGATTAAATAAATATACTGAGATGCACAGCCCAAGTTTTCCCAACTATTGGTCTTTAGTGCTGCTTGCTGATCAAGTTGTCTTCCTTCCTGCTAACCTTTTACCAGCCAGACACCCCTTGACAGAGTTCATGCCTGTAGGGTGTGAGTGAAACTGTTCAAACTGAGTGATTCGACAGCAGTGGGGATGATTAGAACACGTGTCATGACACTGGCAGAGGCATTCTGAACCAGCCAATGATTACTGCAGAATGAACAATAAGGAAAGAGCAAAGGAATTACAGGCTAAAATCGGCATCTGAGATTGAGAAGTAACTTCAACCCACAGATACAATTATGCAGTTAACTTCTTATGGAAAAGCATTCTACAGCGTGCATTCATTTTGTTGCAATTAAGATAATGGAGAAGCTGGTTCTCAAAAATTAGATGCATAAAATACAATGACAAAAATGTTGACAGATTAAAAACCTGTACATAATTGCAGGTTTTGTAAGCACAAGAGCCAGAGAAAAGCAGTAAACTCTTTTAAATGAATTTACACACATCACCTACCTGCAATCAAGATTCTACTGGAAAGCTTTTTTCTATGAATATTGAAAATCATTCTTTAAAAAAGATCTCTAGATAAAATTAACAAAAAAAACAATAAAAATCTTTTTCGGAAACATCCGATGTATCAGGTAATCAAAAACTGATAATGAAAAATCTCAAAGAAGCAGTCTTGAACCACTGATAGTGGAATTCCACCAAAAAGCAAAAGCGCTGCTTGAGCAAAATAGGATTCATATGAAAAGCTTTGATAACAGGCAAGAAAAATCTAAAGCATAAAATAGCACCTGTAGGCCAATTGTATCTGTTTATTAAAAAAGTGATTTCTGTAGACAAGGTTAATGTAGTAGGTGACTGGAAAACACATTTGCCCACACACATAGGAAAGGCAATTCTTTCTGAAAAATCATTCAGTAGATCAGAAATCCAGTAGCTCTGGGAAGATCTTGTCAAAATTTATAGTTTCAAGAAATAAATATTGTATGTTAAAGCAACAGCACACCATAAATGCAACATACAAGTAGGTGAACTCCTTTACGTGTTACCTGAACGGTGAAAAAAATTAATATCTTCACAGTACAAACTATGAGTTATGCTCTTTAGAATTGCATCCTCAGCATAGCTTCAGGCTAAATGCTAGTTGTCCTGAGATCAATTATCTCCTACTATTTACCTTGTATAATAAATAAAATGTTTCATTGTAATGTACATTTTAGACATTCCAGGAGTCAAACAATGCAAAAATTGATTAAAGGAGTATTCACTGACAGTGATAATTAAACCAAGATATTACTGTAAGGGAAGCACTTAAAACTCTGTATGAGTACATTTTTGGTGAAGGACACAGCTGTAAAGCTTTTCACATGTAGCTAGGCACTCCCTGCATATGACATAGGGTGAGGATAGAGTTAGTAATTGTTTGCAGGAACCTAAGTTAAAGACATTGTAAAACCTCCCTGTCACGGCTTCAATCAAAGCAACATAGTGACTAGTGATGAGTTTGCTTCGTCTTGAGTTCGGAAAAATCACAGAAATATTCGTGAACTTCACCAGACCCCATGAAATGAACTTAATGGAGACTGAGGAACTAAACTAGTCTAGTTGGATTATAATGGTGTTTAAAGTGTACCAGAAGGCTAGGGAAGCATCTGCCAACTATTCTGTACCGATTATCGTGGACAAAAATGTGACCTTAGCAGTATTGTGAGGCAGCAGGGCTAATCATTGTGCCACTGTGCCTCAAACAACAAAATACAATGACGAAGTGATAACCACAAACAAAATAAAACAAATGGGCATAAACAAGCAATATATATACAGTTTTTACTCATGTACCACGCGCCCTCATGTAAAACACACTCTCTAATTTTTACAAAGAAAATGCGAAAACACGGCATTTTGTCCCGTGTACGACGCGCGTTGTGATTGTATAGGAAGTGTTTAGGGCACGTTTTCTGCGAAATGCCCTTCTGTTTTTGTTGCATGACGAAAGTTATTCTTTCTTCCATCGCCAATCTTGAACACATGACTCTGGAACACCGTACTTGCGACCTGCTGCCCGATTTCCTATCTTCTCTGCTTCCAAAATCACTTTTAGTTTTTCTCCCGCCGTGAAGGAGCGTAAACGTAAATGCTGAATGACGACGCCAAACTGATTCAAAAACAAGATCGCGAGAGAGGGAGAGAGAGCGAGCGAGAGAGCCCAAGCAGTAGAAGTAAACATTACAGAAAACAAATTCCTCGTGTATGACGCGCACCTGATTTTCTAATGCTAATTTACAGGAAAAAATGTGCACGTTGTACACGCGTAAATACAGTGTGTATAACACTGCCTGGCCAAAAAAAAAGTCGCCACCTGGATTTAACTAAGCAAATAGGTACGAGCCTCCTATTGGATAATTACTGCATGGGCGATTATCTTTCAGCTGGCAACAAGTTATTTAACCCCAACTGTTGCAATGAGTTGCTTCTCATTTCTTAAACAACCATGTCGAAAGACACATCTCATGGTCGTGGAAAAGATGTTAGTCTGTTTGAGAAGGGTCAAATCATTGGCATGCATCAAGCAGAGAAAACATCTAAGGAGATTGCAGAAACTACTAAAATTGGGTTAAGAACTGTCCAACGCATTATTAAAAACTGGAAGGATAGTGGGGACCCATCGTCTTCGAGGAAGAAATGTGGCCGGAAAAAAATCCTGAATGATCGTGATCGGCGATCACTTAAACGTTTGGTGAAATCAAATCGAAGAAAAACAACAGTAGAACTCAGGTCTATGTTTAATAGTGAAAGTAAGAGCATTTCCACACACACAATGCAAAGGGAACTCAAGGGATTGGGACTGAACAGCTGTGTAGCCGTAAGAAAACCACTAATCAGTGAGGCAAACCGGAAAAAAAGGCTTCAATTTGCTAGGGAGCATAAAGATTGGACTCTGGAGCAATGGAAAAAGGTCATGTGGTCTGATGAGTCCAGATTTACCCTGTTCCAGAGTGATGGGCGCATCAGGGTAAGAAGAGGGGCAGATGAAGTGATGCACCCGTCATGCAAGATCTTGGTGAAAAATTAATGAAACACTGGATGGAACTAAATCTTGTGACATTGCAGAAGCTTATCGAAACAATGCCACAGTGAATGCATGCCATAATCAAAGCTAAACACGGTCCAACGAAATATTGAGTGTGTGACCTTTTTTTTTGTGGCAATTTTTTTTTTGGCCAGGCAGTGTATATTGTAGGAGGCATACGGGATCAACAAGGATCCTGGCAAGAAGTCGGGAAGATTCCTGCCCCAGACGGGAGGCCCAGAGAATACAGAACGGCATCCCAGTCAAGAGAAGGAAGGAGGTCGCACCTGGGCAAGGCTTCCCTAGGGGGATGGATGGACATTCCAGCCGGATGTGGTTCCAGTACTTTCCCAGGACGTGAGAAAAGGGAAGGACAGGGAAAAACGGTCACAGAGGGATATCTAGGTTACTCAGGTTCTAGATGTCATTAGTCCTTGACAGTGCCCATTTGGGAACCAGCAGGGAATGCTGGGAGATGTAGTCTGGCAATACAGTCCTGCTGGGGACCATGGGTGCCACAAGGGTACTCTGTAGGAAAATGCGCTCCCCAATGTATGGGACTTCCATATAACCCATAAGTTCTTCTATCGAGCAGTGGCCCTGGCAAATCGAAATGATCAAGGTGCAATGAAGTGATCAAGTCTTGTACCAAAATCTAAAATAACAAATACCGTGCTGCAATAAACAACCTGGTGTCCATGTGCTGTATTGTTAAACGCATGACAAACTTTCAGTTAAGGAGCCACGTTACACAGGGACTCTTAATCCAGCTTTGCTGTCAAAGTGTCCATTTTAGGCTTCCTTTTAAGTGATTCCACCTCAGTCCTGAGTCAGTCTAATCTGTTGACTTGCGTTTTGCTGATTTAGATGTCTTTTTGGTTTCTTTTTCAAAATACACAGGGTTTACTCCAATGCTTCATCTTTCTCATATGTTTTAACTTACACTATCTATTATACAGCACATTTCCTATCTATCTATCTATCTATCTATCTATCTATCTATCTATCTATCTATCTATGAAATGAGAGAACTGGAGCATTTTCATTACCAACCAGTGCACTGCAGAATATTGAAGCATATTGGCACTAGTGAAGACATTAGGTAAAAATTAGCTAACAACAAAATCTCTGGAACAAGTCCAACATCAAAAAGGCCATCTGTGAGAATGAGGCCTCAGCCATGTCTGAAATTTATAGGTAAGTAGGAAGCACTAATGTCCAATAATTTTTAATACTGCTTTTGCTAGAAAATTGTGTTGACAATGTTTAAAAGGCAATTTTAATGTAGTCTGCATAAATAGTCTATTAATGCTTAGCTGCATAGTTTAGTTCCATGAACAGTTATGAGAACAGCATGTGAAATATTCTGCATGTAAAGGGAATCAAGCTGGAATGAACTTTGTGCTGATTTACTAAAGCACAAAATAGTTAAAGAACTCTACTCTCACTTTGATAAATTGCACTTTTAAAATGAATTCACACTACTGTATATAGTATAAAGCACTGTGACCCTCACAGAAAAGCAGCTAAGAAAATGAGGTGAGATGAATATATGAAGTTAATGTTTGATTTAGTAATTTTAAAGGTGAACAATGCTTTCAGCATTCTGATGTGCCCCTTACGATCTGTCCTGAAATATACAGCAACAATTTTTAAACAGCTTGAGACTTAGTGGTTTTATATATGCACCCACATATTCAGCACTATATAATCATTGTGGACACTTAATTCCTAACATCACAAGTGTGGGCTACAGCATAGAGCTCTAAAACAAACTAACAGTTTACATTAGCTTAACTGGTGACTGTATATTGACCCCCCAATTGAGGGTTATGTGGAAATATACTGTTAATCTGTCCTGAGATAGACATTTGCACTGGGATTGCACCTGATCTTGTTGAAATAGTTTCTGGTTGTTCATGATCATGAACAAGAGTGGTACAGTTTGAAAATGGGCAGATAATAATTGAATAATTGTCTATAATTAGGTGTCTGGACATTTCAATTGGCAGTGATGTATTCTATAACATAAAATAAGTTTTCAAAGCAAAAGTGATCAAGATAGGTATTATATTTGCCGTAAAATGTAATAGATAGGATGGGAAGCATTTTGTGAGAAATAATTCTCAGGGGCATCAGAGGAAGGATAAAGAATTGGCATAGGTAATAATACAATTTACACGTCCCTAGTCAGCCATGAACAAAAAACCCAGAGAAAGAACCCTGATGTCACTTCCAGGGACAAAAAACACTACTGGTCCATACATCATAAAAAGACCTCAACCCCAGAAGTGGGGGTCCGTTTTGACCTTAATATTCAGTGAAGAACACTGTGATTCTTAAAGAGCAGTACTGCAACATTGTTTGTGTAACAATTTTTGCCTAACCATCATGATCATTAAACAGGTATACAGGTTGGAACCCTAACCCTTTAAATGCCTTTTCTGTTTGTTTTTGTACACTTTTGTTTATTAAAATTCAGTCCAATTAATACAAAAATATGTATTTGTGTAATACTGTACTTTCAGCAAACAATGCATCAAGAAAAATATAAAAATAACTTAAAAACATAATTCCCCCCAAAAAGCTGAACTTTTATTTTAAGCAGTTTCAGAATAGTTTATTAATTAATTCCTCATGAAATGTAAGATTTTGAATCTTACCAAATTAACACATTTCTCAAATCAATTTTGAGTTTGGTATACTCTGTGAACTTATTATTCTAAGTAAAACATGTACAAATACATTTCAAAAACCTAAAGGATTAATACTGAAAACTTAGTGAGCTACAGCTGCTAGCCAAATACCAGTTGTTGGAGGAATCCAAAAACGTATTTATGTAACAAGATCTAAATCAAATGATAGACAAAAGAAAATGAATATAATTACAGTTAAGATGGCATCATCCACCAGGGTTCCAGCATTAGAAACAATAAGATAAAAACATAAAACTAGTCCAAAACCATCCTTTTACAGTTTTAGATGTTCCTTGAATCTACTTTGATTAGCAACATTAAATATACAGTACAATCTGATCTCTCAGTTCTGCTTTCTTACTGAAATCGGGTTAGTAAATCTGACACTATTTCTTTAGTCGAGGCAGCACCGAATGGTCTTATCTTCTTTCATAAATCAGTAACCATTGGTTGAAAAGGTGACATTTATGTCATGATTTGTATAACTCTTCCAAAAAATGTTGGTGGTTCATATTACATATTAAAACAAACTCTTGCAGAATTGAAGTACTGATGTACAGTATAGAACACCAGGACCATATACCATTGTTTGTAAGTGAATTTGGCTACTTGCCATCTGAACAAACTGTTAATATGAATCATATATTGGTGAGTGATTTTAATATTCACATAGATAGAGAAAATTACATTTTAAGTAAAGGTTTTAAACACATACTGAACTTGTTTTTTCCAAAGTGTTAAATATCCAGGGGCCTCATGTATAACGCCGTGCGTAGAACTCACACTATAACATGGCGTAAGCACAAAAGTGCAGGAATCTGTATGTACGCAAACTTCCACGTTCTTCTGCTACATAAATCCCGATCAGCGAGAAAAGTAATGCACATGCACGCGCCTTCTGTCCCGCCCCAACTCCTCCCAGAATTACACCCCTTTGAATATGCAAATCAAAGTAAATAGCCTTCTGTGAAAAGACAATGGGAAAAGCACGGGGGAAATTATAAGAATTTCAGCGAATACCAAGTGGAGGCAAAGGAAAAAAGTACAATTTGTTGGTTTAAACAGTGGTATAATCAACAAAAGGAAGTTGATCGAGTGACAGAGTGTCGGAGAAACTCGAAAGCTCAAGTTCACAAAGTCGCACAGTGCCCGAAATAAAAAAGAAGTTCTCACATATCAAAGTCGGCGTGAAAAGGCGACTTGTAGCGGACCGTCTGAGTATCATATGAAAGCTTATTAGGGTACAGAGAAAAAAAAAATAGGCACACAGTTGGAAAAAAGCCAGAAATGTCAACTTTAATCTCGAAATTTCCACTTTAATCACGTAGTTTATTTTGTCATTAAAGTAGAACATCATAAACTTCATCTTAAAATCGTTTATTTTACTAGTTTCTCAAATCCCATCGTAACTAAAGTAGGATGTTAAATGCTTTGTTCTGTGTTTGATCTTCTACGTGCTCTATGTGTGTGAATCACTACGTGCTTCCGTTCTTTCTCTTTCTCCGACAGAACACAGAATCCATTACATTCGTGATCTTACAGCTCTCTGAATAATTAAAATACTGAGATGTATACGTGATATCTTTTTCATGATGATAGGAATGAAAGCATGTTATTAAACATGGGAACACGGTGGTGCAGTGATTGTTCATATCTCACGCAAGAGGCTTGCTGTGCTATGCGCGACCTTCAATGAAATAATTTATTACAGAATGTGAAAGCTTAAGGTCTCCGTGACCCCTTGAACCCTTGGATCAGACGTCAGACACCAGATAAAAGTCCAATTATTATTTATTATATAATAATAATGTGCACCAAGCACCCTCCTCTCCACAATACTCAATAACAAACAATAATAATCAATAATCAATCCTCCACACTCCCAGACACTTTGCCACCCTTCCTCCCAGCTCAGCTCAAATGTCTGGGCTTACCCAGAGTCCTTTTATAGCCCCTGACCCGGAAGTGGCTCCTGGCCAAACCCCCAAGTCCTTATCCCTTCCGGGTCAGGGTAAACAGTCCTTTTCATCCCGGGAGCACGCTGCTTCCTCCAGTCACGTGACTGTGACGCACTCCCGGGTTATAGGGCATGCAAGAGCCCACTAGCCCCCCTACAGCGACTCCTGGCGGCCCCCAAGGTATCCAGCAGGGCTGTGTCACAACACTACAAAGTCCATGAGGCCCTGCTGGAACTCGGGGCACAAATATGCTGTCCGGAGGGCTCCTCCTAGCGGCCTGGGGGTGGCGACCGGAGTCCATAGCCAGTCGTCCATCACAAGAAGTACTGTCTCTTTCAAACGTACTAACCTCCAATTCCTGTCCTTACTTTTCTTTCTCCAAATACCCAATCACCACACAATACGCTCTGTAATAGACGTTAAGCCATCTGTAAGCTTAGAACGCCGATTCTTCAAAACTTTTAAGGAATATTGAAATATCTTCGTAGTACATGTTTAATTATTCTATCTGTCTATCCTTCCAGTGTCGCGTCAGCACCAGCAATAATACAGCGCAAGGCAGGAGCTATCCGTGAACTAGCTAGCGTTGCGGCACCGTGTCCTCACATGTTTAATTATTAACAATACTGATTATTTAAATGAAGTTAAAGTTTTATCTGTATACTATAAGCAACATATTTTGCTGCATTTCATCTTAAAAATGATATCGTCATCATACGCGCTATATAAAGTGGCGCAGGTTGTGCATTATTATAACGGTAGTGCAAGTTTACAGTGGGGTAATTGTACATATAAGTACAAACAGTTCTACAAGGAGCACTTGATTGAGTGCGTTTATAGTTCTTGGGATGAAACTGTTTCTGAAACGCGAGGTCCGTACAGGAAAGGCTTTGATGCGTTTTGCCGTGGCTGAGGTAGTGTGTGCTTGAAACTGCATAACGATAATTCTCTTTCCGATCAGCTGCTGCTGTGATTCCCCACTCAGATACAGTGATATAAATACTCTGAGTGGTGCAGTGAGAGTAATATGGAAAAAGATGATCCGTTGTGGAAACCCTTAACGGGAGCAGCTGAAAGAAGAAGAAGATGCAGTGAGCGTAACAACGCTAAAGCAGTTATGGTATTTGGAATACTATGGCTATTCCCTGGACCATTATATTGCTACAAGTTAATTACAATCAGATTCATTACACTAATAAACAATATGCAGTTAATTTCAGTGTATTTATAAAGCCGCATCAGGAATGTGGGTCTAAGAAAGAAAGGGTAACCACACAGGAACAGTAGCACTGCTTTGACGCTGGGTGCCGCCAGTCTGCAAAACCGAGCGGAGAAATTACGTACGCCAGGGTTTGAGGTACCGTGGAAATGTGTGTGGCTTTACTCCAAGTTTAGGTTTTATACATCACGATTTGAGCGTGGAAACGTTCGTACGCAACATTTCTGTGCGTACGCACCGTTTATACATGAGGCCCCAGGTCATTATTTCAATGATACATTTGATCTGTTTATTTCTTATGGTGCTGAGGTTCAATATTTAAGTGAAAGTCTACTACATGAAATTATGTCTATAATTTTGTACCTAATTAGATTTTGACTCGACCCTTCTCACAAGAACAGAATTGCTGATTACATGGTCACATCCAGCAAAACCTTTTAGTCTAGCCAGAATTCAAATCACAAAAGCACACAGCTATGAAGTTTTGTAAAGCTTAAACATTTTCTTAAAAAGTAACATGACAGAAGTGCCACAATTTTCATATATCAATACATCAGGGAAAGATATAGTGTAAATTTAAACCTCATTCACAAATATCATACTCACATCCATGTTCACCCTATCATTTTGAAAAAGAAACCAAAACACCATAGTGCCAAATAAGTATTATTGAAATATTGTGAATTACTCTATAAAGGCTGTGCACTTATTGTGTTGTTGTCAGTCATACCCGGCCTGCAAGTGCACTTTGACCTTCTTTTTCTTTAATATGATTAATGCACTGTTAAATGCAGGGACATTCATGACTATGGATGACTCAGAATTGTTTATATGGAAGTAAAAATACTGATGACCAAGTTTGATGGTAGGATTTAGTGATCAATGACTGGAATTTCAGGCTATTTTGATGCTTCATGGTGTTTGTGTCAATTTGTGATTATTTATTTCAATTTTCAAATTGACTGTGTTATCAAAGATGTCTATAATGATTTGCTTTACTGCTATTAACATAAAAGCACTCATAACGTCACACTAGCCATGTTCATTAATAGAACATTAAAACAATTTTGATGAGGATGGTCTATTTAGCCTGATAATCCTTGCCAATCCCTTTCACCTAATTTCTTCAAAATGACATTAAGTTGAGTTACAACTACTTGGTCACTTACTCCATGTAGGGATGTTTCTCTAAGTAAAAAAAAAATCTATCACCACCTTCCATGTGTGTCCTGGTTGAAAAAATCACTTTAACATAACCACTCCATTCATTATTTCACCTTCACCTCTTAAACTCCGTCTGTTTAAACTTTACATTTTCGACTTCTTCAATCACTCTTCATAGCCCAGAATCATTGTACTCACTCTCCTCTGGACTTCCTCCAGAGCTCCAGAGCTGCTATGCATTTTTTTGTAATATGGAGAGCCGACATCCACAGAGTACTTCAGATGATGTCTAACAAGTGCATTATATAGTTTAATACAAACCTCATCTGTACTCCAGACATTGGACTATATAACCTAATACCAGAGGTGGGTAGAGTAGCCAAAAATTGTACTCAAGTAAGAGTAGTGTTACTTCAAAATAATATTACTCAAGTAGAAATAAAAAGTATTTGGTGAAAAGACTACTCAAGTACTGAGTAACTGTTTGAACATAATAAATTATTTATTTTTTGGAAATGTTGTAATAAGACAGACAAAAATATAAAATAATGTGCAAATTCTGCTATTTCCAAATAATAAAATAAAAAATGAGTAAAAATAAATAACATCTTCACAAAATAAAGATGCACAAATAATTTAAAGTTCCAAATCTCAGTTTTTCACAACAAAGCTTTTGAAGCCAATACCTACAGTAGGTAACATGTATGTTTGAACAGTGCAAACTACTTACAGTGACAATATACTGACTGTACACTAACAGTATAATACTGTATATTCACTTGCCCTCCAAATAGCACAGCTGATAGAAAATAACATTAGAACAAGGCAGCTTGTGCACGTATAAGAAGTCTCACTTTACCTTGACTGTCTGTGTATGCATGTTTGCTTAAAATGTGCTTGTTCTTCACTCAGTGAAGTGATGGTTAAGCTTCAGCAGGAATTGGCTCTCATTTTTCATGCACAAGTGGAACCTTGGATTGCGAGCAACTTGGTTTGCGAGTGTTTTGCAAGACGAGCTAAAATTTTTTAATAAATTTTGACTCAATAAGCGAGGTCTTGCAATACGAGTAGTCTGTATACGCTTTGTCTGCTGAGTGTCATGTGATCACAACTGAGCTGATGGTTCTTCTCTCTCTTGCTGCAGGATTGTGGGCAATCGTCAGTCGGCGTGCCTCACTCATATAGTCAACATCCATATGAGCGTATACTGTTTACTACAGCATTGTGACTGTGTATGTGTGCAAGTGTGTGCTGTGACATGCGAGTCCCCGTCTTGCACCCCAAAACACGAAGCTGAGTCTCAATACTTTAGCGACACCATCTTTATTCAGCTTGAAACAGGAAAAGCATGGTTATTTATTGTAGCGGGATCTGCCACTCTACTATACACAGACACAGCAGTCAGGCAGGGTCATGCCCAGATTAGTGGCCAAGTAATACAGTGCATTTATAATGTTCCTTGTATCACCCATCAACGGCAGGTGCTAATAGCATGATCGCGATGTTTTCGGATTCGCTTTTACAGTGAACTGCTACAGCGCTGGGTGCCTGCGGTTGTTTCGGGACGCTCTTCCGTGTGTCGTCCTGTTGAGTGAAATCCCACAAGAGTTTAGAAACTCACTCACACCAGCCATGATTCTTTTCAAAGGTAAAGTGCAGGTTAATTTGTTTTATGTATTTTTACTTTATATTTTGTATTAATCATTTTTTTATAATAGTTTTAGGTTGTGGAACAAATCATCTGAGTTTCCATTATTTCTTATGGGGAAATTCGCTTTGATATACGAGTGCTTTGGATTGTGAGCACGTTTCTGTAATGAATTATGCTCGCAAAGCGAGGTTCCACTTGTATTCTTTCTTTCCCTGTCCGCTGTCTGTGAGGAGTGGTCATGTGACTGTATGGCTACGTCTGATTTGTGAAACGGAGCCATGTGATTATTGTTGCTACGTCCGATTGGTGAAACGGAGTCTCGTGATTATTATTGCTACGTCTGATTGGTGAAACAATCATGCAGTAGATTCACTGGCGGCTTCTCTCTGGCAAAAATATAGTGTATTTAATGGAAAAAAGTAACGATTCGAGTATTGCCCAACGTAGCGAAGTAAGAGTAGCGTTTCTTCTTCATAAATGTACTCAAGTAAAAGTAAAAAGTATGGTGCAGTAAAACTATTCTTAGAAGTACAATTTTTTAAAAAAGTTACTCAAGTAAATGTAACGGAGTAAATGTAACTCGTTACTACCCACCTCTGCCTAATACCCTATTATCTTTGTTAATTCCCTCTCTATACTGTCACAATGAATATAATGAAAAGTCTACCATGACTCATTGATCCTTCTTATAAGATGTACTTCAACTTTCAAACCTCCCATTGTGTATCCAAATCTAATACTTTTCCCTCCTATTTGTAAGACTTTACATTTACTTATATTCATTTTTTGCCTCAAATTTGCTCAAGCCTGAAATCCATCCATGTTCATTTGTAATTACTAGACGAACTCCTGAGTGTCTGTTATTCCAGCTTGTTTGATACCTTATACACAGTTAACCAGCTTTTCATTTACATTCTTATCAAGATCATTTATGTATACTAAAAAGACAAATAGGATTTCAAGAGGAGATTTATTCATACTTAAAATTTAGAAAGTGATCTTTTTATAACACTTCAAGGAACCAACATTTATTTTTTAATTTTTGTATGCTTTCCTAAATGTCATGATTCATCTTGCCCTCTTTTACTAATGGCTTAATTGAAGTGTTGATTTTAAAACATCATTAGCCCTCGATCAATAGATCTTTTCTAAGATTCCACTCAAACTGCCTTTTGGTAAATATCAGAAAGAAATGTATACAATATAGCTATTAAAAATAATATTGCAAACAAAATGAATCAAATAATGCAGCTGATACAAAAAACTAAACTAGGCTTTAAAAAAATACAGTATTCTTAATCCTGAATATTGTTAGGACCAAACCAAGCTATTGGTAAAAATAAAAAGCAGAAGGTGACCAGTGGACTAGCCTGGAATTTCTGTGGGTTTGAGAAGGAAAAAAGGTTCAAAGACAACTATGAGCCGTGCAGATCTTGTTAACTCTTAGTCTGATGGGCAGTTTGACTAAGTGCTAGTGTGTAGGCCATAAAAAAAGAGTTTTAAAAACTTCAGAACAGACCCATATCAACACTATCAGAAATTTTTGAACTAGAATTTATATCAGACTTTATTTGAACCTGTATTCATTCATTCCTTCAATAATTTTCTAACTTGCATAGCCACTGCAGCATTATGGGAAGGGACACAGCCTCTCACAGCACCAATGAGTGTAAGACCAGAACTGCCAGCAACCAACAATGGACAAAGCACCAGGCAGTTATATACACACCCGCATTCATTCTCCCTGTCAAGTTAAACTAAACTGGGATGTCAGGAGAAAAATACGCAGGACGGCACAGGAACATAGCATTTGTCAAAGTTGATACCAATGTTTTTTTTCACACCATTATGTTCAAACATAAGTTAGGAGGAATAGCTTGGCTTTCACAACACCGTTTTGTTCAATAGCCAGGGTTGTGGGGGTTACCAGACAGCCAATCCTGATTACATTGGCCGGAAAGCTGGAACCACCCTTGGAGATTAGTCTATTACACTGCACACATCCTCATATGTGGTTGACAATAATCTACAAGCATGTTTTTGAAATGTAAGAGGAAAACTAAAGTAACTAGAGAAGAACCCCTCAGAATTGTTGGGAAAATACAGTAAATCAATAAAGACAGTGACTGGGATACGATAAGGTTAGGTAGATTTTTATTATTCCAGAGGGAAATATGTTTGTAGCAGGGAAGTACATTACTACACAGATACAAAAAATAAGCTATGAGACAACAAACATCAACCATTGTTATGTTCAGCACACATACATGAATAATTCTACAAATAAGAATGTTACACTCTAACAGTATACCAGACTAACTCAGAATTTAGTTGGATCTCTACAACTGCTAGAAAACAAATTGCTTCTAGCTCTGGGATAGAAGTGTTCTTAAATATATTGCTCTTGAGCTCTGGGAACGTAAATCTGCAGCCTGAAGGCCAAAAATAAAACTTAGGAAAAAGAGAATGGCTACTGGCTGACAGAATTTAGTTGGCCTAGTTTCTGACTACAGTTTAGTAAAAGACGACTGCTGGAAACCCGTAATTTTACTGCTAGTTTTGATGTTGTTTAGACAGATTTTGTTCTTAATGCCAATGTTTCCAAATCAAAATATAAAAGCAAATGTGACAACAAATTCAGTAAAAGACTTATTTGAAAAGTGACATTATTCTTAAAAAACAATTAAGCACACATTGGAAGAATCGCTGTTTCAGTCCCTTTTAACACATTTGTTTAATAATGAAAATAGTGATTAGCCTGTTATCCATGATTGTCCCTAAATGTTTGTAGTGTTCTACAAATCCACAGTCTGCATTTTTATTAATATTGAGAGAGGGGAGGAGGAGGAGATTGTCTCAAATCTGCAGCCATATCTATAGTTTTCAAATATTTAAGTGTAACAGGGAATACATCACACCATTGAACAATCCATCAACAATAAGTCCATGACCATCTTGTAAATGATTCACAATAAGAACATCTGCAAACTTTAAGAACATTTTTTTCTCTTGTGTGAATTCCTGTTGTCATTTGTATGCAAAATAAAGAGCGTTTTTGAGGTGGTTTTGTGCATACAGTAATGCTATAAGAGAAATGGCCATCCACGTGCACACTTTGTGTTGTGGGCATTCAAAATCCAGCAAAACACATTGAAGTCCAAACTCAAGAGAGCTTAAACCCAGTCTCCTGCAGTTGGGAGACAGCAGTGCTGATCACTATACCACGATGTTGACTGGAGCTCATGTTTTTAATTTAATGGTTGCAGGCAGCCATGAAGTGAATTTGTAATTATTCTTCTTTCAGTGTTTCAAGGTCGCAACAGTCATAAAAATACATAAAATGTTTTTTTGATTATTAGGAGCAAAGTGGTGTTAAACCTCTTCTAATATTTGTGCATTAGTCTAAACCATCTTTCATTTTTTTAAGCAGATCTAAGTCCTGGGTTTGAGTAGGTTCCTCCACTCAAAGGCTGACCCTCGAGGTCTCAGAATTCAAATAAAGGTTTTGATAGTATTCTATAGGACATCCTAACCTGGTACAAATTACTGTTAGCACTACCTGATGTGTAAACCTATTTTACTTATTTATAAACCAATAATAATAACCCACCATTCATACACCAGGCTCCTATCTACAGTGGTGTGAAAAACTATTTGCCCCCTTCCTGATTTCTTATTCTTTTGCATGTTTGTCACACAAAATGTTTCTGATCATCAAACACATTTAACCATTAGTCAAATATAACACAAGTAAACACAAAATGCAGTTTTTAAATGATGGTGTTTATTATTTAGGGAGAAAAAAAATCCAAACCTACATGGCCCTGTGTGAAAAAGTAATTGCCCCCTTGTTAAAAAATAACCTAACTGTGGTGTATCACACCTGAGTTCAATTTCCGTAGCCACCCCCAGGCCTGATTACTGCCACACCTGTTTCAATCAAGAAATCACTTAAATAGGAGCTGCCTGACACAGAGAAGTAGACCAAAAGCACCTCAAAAGCTAGACATCATGCCAAGATCCAAAGAAATTCAGGAACAAATGAGAACAGAAGTAATTGAGATCTATCAGTCTGGTAAAGGTTATAAAGCCATTTCTAAAGCTTTGGGACTCCAGCGAACCACAGTGAGAGCCATTATCCACAAATGGCAAAAACATGGAACAGTGGTGAACCTTCCCAGGAGTGGCCGGCCGACCAAAATTACCCCAAGAGCACAGAGACGACTCATCCGAGAGGTCACAAAAGACCCCAGGACAACGTCTAAAGAACTGCAGGCCTCACTTGCCTCAATTAAGGTCAGTGTTCACGACTCCACCATAAGAAAGAGACTGGGCAAAAACGGCCTGCATGGCAGATGTCCAAGACGCAAACCACTGTTAAGCAAAAAGAACATTAGGGCTCGTCTCAATTTTGCTAAGAAACATCTCAATGATTGCCAAGACTTTTGGGAAAATACCTTGTGGGCTGATGAGACAAAAGTTGAACTTTTTGGAAGGCAAATGTCCCGTTACATGTGGCGTAAAAGGAACACAGCATTTCAGAAAAAGAACATCATACCAACAGTAAAATATGGTGGTGGTAGTGTGATGGTCTGGGGTTGTTTTGCTGCTTCAGGACCTGGAAGGCTTGCTGTGATAGATGGAACCATGAATTCTACTGTCTACCAAAAAATCCTGAAGGAGAATGTCCGGCCATCTGTTCGTCAACTCAAGCTGAAGCGATCTTGGGTGCTGCAACAGGACAATGACCCAAAACACACCAGCAAATCCACCTCTGAATGGCTGAAGAAAAACAAAATGAAGACTTTGGAGTGGCCTAGTCAAAGTCCTGACCTGAATCCAATTGAGATGCTATGGCATGACCTTAAAAAGGTGGTTCATGCTAGAAAACCCTCAAATAAAGCTGAATTACAACAATTTTGCAAAGATGAGTGGGCCAAAATTCCTCCAGAGCGCTGTAAAAGACTCATTGCAAGTTATCGCAAACGCTTGATTGCAGTTATTGCTGCTAAGGGTGGCCCAACCAGTTATTAGGTTCAGGGGGCAATTACTTTTTCACACAGGGCCATGTAGGTTTGGATTTTTTTTTCTCCCTAAATAATAAAACCACCATTTACAAACTGCATTTTGTGTTTACTTGTGTTATATTTGACTAATGGTTAAATGTGTTTGATGATCAGAAACATTTTGTGTGACAAACATGCAAAAGAATAAGAAATCAGGAAGGGGGCAAATAGTTTTTCACACCACTGTATGTCAGCACTTCAATGGAGAGAGATACCTTATAAGGCTTCCAAAATGCATAATTTCCAGAAAATTCTCACTTAACCAGAATGGCATTTAGTGGAGTTTTCTGGCACAAAAGTGTGGTTTTATTTATATAGGGTGACTAGTTGTTCTTTCCCCTTTTCTGTACCACTTCTGTGCCCCTCTAGGGTTTGAAAATTCCCTACAACTTGTCACTAAATATTTATATTGAATACACACACACAATCTTATATTCAGTATACAGTATTGTCCCCTGAATCCGAATGCCCCAGAACTCGAACAACTTGGAATCCAAATGAAAAATTTGAGCAAATTTTGCCCTGGAATCTGAACGCTGCTTTGGAATCCGAACACCCAGCACGTTGTTCGTGTGTGTTTGTGCGTACGTTTCCCCAGCGCTCGGGCCACCCATACGCTTTGTAGTTCAGTTCGTTGTCAGAAGCTGTAGTGAAAGCATCTTGTGTGATTTTCGCTGCTAATTTTATGCTTTTGTGCCTATTTTGTGTTATTTGTTTATATAATAACAACTCAGTGTATTTGCCATGGGTCCTAAAAAGTGTAGTGAGGAAAATAAGAGTAAGAGGAAAGCCGTTAGAGCTATAATTGAAGTTAAGAAAAATCTTATCGCTAAGCATGAAAGTGGTACACATGTGGCTGATCTCGCTACTAGGTTCGGGATACCTAAATCGACAGTTTGTATGATTTTTAAATATAAAGAAGCTATTAAAGCAGCTGATGTGGCGAAAGGGATTACGACACTGACCTCTAGGAGATCAAAAAGTATGAAAGAGATGGAAAAACTCCTCTTAGTTTGGATTAATGAAAAACAGGTTTTTATATTTTTAATTTTATTAATTTACATTTTTATCCAAATATTATTATTTGTTAATATTTTACCTTAAAATCCAGTGTATTTACTGTTAAAATCATTTTGAAAATTCAAGCTTGTGGGACCCAGGAATGGATTAATCCAGTTTCTATTATTTTAAAGGGGAAAAATTGTCTTGGAACTCAAACAATTTGGAACTCGAATGGGGTTCTGGAATGGATTAAGTTCAGATTCCAAGGTATCACTGTATATAAAGAAAAATCCTACCCATAGTGTGCGTTTTACTTCACAGTTTAAAATTACACACTTAGAAATGATTGATACAAGGATTGGCAAGTGCTGGAAGGTCTGAAGAAAGCAGTTTGACAGTGAACATCTGGAATAGTTTCCCTGCAGATGTTACATAGGCAGAGCAAGTAGGATCATATGAGGGACATTCAAGAAGTTTCCACGCTTTTGTATTTTCATAAATGTGGGAGAGTACTAATTGGGCATTAAAAAGTTGGTACGACTCTGGGATAATTGCATCACAAAGGAAGGTGACTATGTAGAAAAGTGATGTAGTTTATTTTTGAAATTCTTAATAAATAGAGTTTAAAAAAAGTGTTGAAACTTTTTGAACATCCCTCATATAAAGAAAAAAAAAACAGGAGCTGCTATCAACAACGTACAACACTCTGTGACTGTTAGAAGACCTCGGCTAATCTTTGTGACAGAAAGGGGTCTCACTTAGGGTTAAACTTGCAGAGGCTTTTTGGCAGTAGTTTCTGAAATAAACAACTCTGATAAAATGTTCAAAAAGCAAACAAAACAAGAAAAAAACGTGATTCCGCCACATCTACATGTCAAGGTTTTATATGTGGGCAGTGGGCTGGCACAGGGGCTGCCTCACAACTCCCGGTGACTGTGTTTGAATTCTGGACACTTGTAGTTTTTTATGTTCTCCCCAAGGTCTGTAAGTTTATTTTTTTTTAATCAGGTTAACAGGCAATTCCAAAGCTACCCAGTGTGAGTAGGCATGAGTGTAGTATGTGTTTATGGAACCTATATCCCCTGCAGGGATGGCTGCTTCCCTTTGTTTGGTGCTTCTATAATAGTCTCTAGCTCATCATGACCTTAAACTGGAAAAAGCAGATTTGAAGATGGATAGATAGTGTCATGCATGAGCATTTGTGAATCATCCTCCTGACTCTTCTTCCCCCGGATCGAGAGGGGGCGCAGGCACTAAACGTGTCCTCTGTTTTTCCCTTCACAGTGCTGAGAAGACATCCAGTGAGGGCAACTGACTCTGCCTCTTCCAGATGCCCCTGCTACATATGCCCCGACTCCCAGAAGGAGGTGTCACTCAATATGAGCACACACCACCGGACGGAGCTCCCTCACACTGTGACTTTCGTAGTCTTACCAGCTAAGAGAACATGTTCCTCACTAGGACCCTGCTTTTTTGTTTGTTCGATCACTTGTATTTGTTGGACTCATACCTCATTAAACAGGGATGACTGGGTTAGTCCAACATTTTCTTTGCGTGGACCTGCAGTTCCTTTCAACAACCACAATGAGAAGTCAAGCAAAATGACACCTTTTAATGGCTAACTAAAAAGATAACAATATGCAAGCTTATGAGGCAGATCAGGCCCCTTCTTCAGGCAATCTTGCTACTACAACAATAACAATGAGTATTTTGCAGGGACAAATTACAACTACCACAAATGATCACTTTAAAATGATATAATATCTTTGATAATACCCTTGATTACAAAATAGCCCCTTCCAAAGAATGTGTAGCGACAATTTAGATCTCTCTATGCAAATAGTTAAATAAGAGATAAAAGGTAGTTGGCTGAGATCAAAGAAACAAATTAAGGGCAAATAAAAAAGAGTCATCGTGACACAGGAAGAGTTCAAAACACTACAGGCAAAAAATAGGAAACAATCCCTTTGGAACAAAAACACCCTTGAAGTTCACTAGACCAACAAAGGATTAAAGCTGGAAACTACTCCTTTATTAAATTAAATGTTTATTCTCGAGTTTAACACTAGAGCAATAGAAAATATAAGCAACAGTCACTGCACAGACAGTATGGAATATTCATAATAAATAATAAATTCCAGTAACTAGTAATAGTCCTGTTCAGATGACTGCAGAAAAAATTGCATATTACAAACATAATGTAAGAACAAGTGAGTTCTGTATACAGTTCAAAGTTAAATGTATTATAATTAGTACATATTACAATGAAATTCCTACCTGCACAAACTAGTACCACTGCCACAATAAAAACAACAAACAACACAGACAATTAATGTGCAGCACTATACATTAAATACAACATCAGATGATACATACAAGAAACACTGCATGCTTCCATTGAGTGAGCAGCTAACAAACAGGTGGACATCAGAGCAGAATAACTGTTTCTTCATATCAAAAGCAGCCAGTTGAAATGATTTAGACATCTGCAGTAGCTAAGAAAGACCCCATGGACCTTTCTCAGAGGTTTACTAGGTACAATTTATTGGAAGAAGAATCAACTGCAGAATGCCTAGCATTTATGCATAGGGAGCTGGAAAAGTAGTTGATCATTGTGTAGCCTGATAAGTCCTGCCCCAGAAAAATAGGTAGAATGGATAACTGATGCTTTATGTCAGTAAAACATGGAATAACCAGCAGAGTACAAGAATGTCTCCTTCTATAAAATACAAAATTAGGCAAATAATCTCCTACTATTTTTTAGGCAAAAAGAAAGCCTGTTCTTGAATCAGCATGCGTCACACACAACATGATGTGTATGCAGATAAAAAAAAAGAAGAGGGATAACCACAGCAGCATAGGAAAATGTCACTTACAAAAAGCATCCATCAGACACATTAGCAAAGCCATAGTGCAAGAAGACAGAGAGAAACTGAAAAGTGGCAATTCCAGGTCAAAATAAGGATCAATCCATGTATGGCCAACATACAAAATAAAAACTGCTGTTACAGAAACACAAAATCTCTAGAGGAAAGTGCAAAATATCTCAGCCGAAATTAAAAATTTTGGTCTGCAAATGTAGATCTGGCAGGTACAATCAAATAGAGTGCTGGTCATCAAGCATAGGCATAGTTCAGAACTACAGTATATATAGGCACACCTAAGGTGATAAAGGGTGTAAATGTGAAAATTCATGAATAGTACTTGGGCCCCACTAATTCAGGTGGAGCATGTCACAGCAAAATATTTTTGTGGTTTAATTTAATAATTGCTTTTAGATATTTGTTTATACTGTTGGTTAACCAGCACTGGTAGGCACCATCTCTCACCTTAGTAAGTTGATTTCCATTTAGTGGAATGGTAAGTGCACAGTGTTAACTGGGTTCGTCCGAGCGAATGAAAAAGGAGACAGACAAGGTAAAAAAAAAGGAGAAAAAGAAATTAGGAGAAAGGAAATCAAGAAGTGAGTTAAAGCTTGAGAAAGACGAGTGCTGAGAAGGATGGCTAGAGCTCTATGTGTGTTTCTGGTAGAAGTGAGAGAGAGAGAGAAAGAATGCAAGAACAAGCCAGCTGGGAGGAGATGTCCTAGCCTATTGAGTAGTGAAAGCGAAAGGTAACTGGTATAGATCCCACAGTCCCACTTTTTTACTAAAAATATTAATTTAAATGCTACAGTGTATAATATGAATTTACACCAATGGAAAATAAATAACCCTAATATTTATAGATCATCTGATTTTATGTGATGCAAATTATTTGAAATATTCATGCATTTTTGGCTAACGCATCATCTGCGAGTTTCTGAGATCTTTTGCCATGCTCCAAAAATATTCCCTTTTATTTGTTAACGGTCAACACATGAATAACCAAAACCACAAATGATAAATTCGCGAATATGGAGGGGCGACTATACATTTGCTTCAGCATAATCGAAGAAAGTGACTGTATATATGCATAAAAAGAATAAAATAAATAGTATGTAGTAGTAGAACTAGATGTAGTAGTTGCTGTTGAGACCTATCACACTATTGAGCAATGTGGTAAAATTAATTGCTCTTTTGCTTACCAAAAGACTTAAAATAATTTTACCTTGTATAACTGTGGAATTTCAATTGGTATTCATGAAGGGGAGATGCATTTGTAATGATATCTGTTTCATTCTTGATCCTTTTGATTACAGTGGTTTAATTAATGATGATAGTTTTATACATGTGGATGGGATTTTTATAAAGCACTTGATACTGTGGAGCATAATTTGATGTTTAAAGTGTAGATTGATTTAAATTTTGTTCTTTTAGAAAAGCTGTTTGCACATTATATAAGGGTTGTGATGGTTCTGTTGGATTAGCAAATGGAACCTCACCTAGAATTTATCTGGAAAGAGGAATAATATTTTTTTTGATAACTCAATATTTGGCGATTAAGGTAAAAAGGATAGTTTTAGCAGTATCACCATTTTTGATAAAGAACAGAAAATATGTCAGTTAGCGGATGATACAGCAATTTTTCTGAAAGATAAATCAGTGGTAGTCAAAGCTTTGAAATGTGTCAAAAAAATTTAATTGGTTTCTAGTTTAATGATGAACACAAACAAATGTGAACTTTTTTTCAATCAAGAACTCAGATGTTCAAGAAACTGGAGGCTTATGTGGAGCCAGAGGTCATCCAAATAGTATTAAGTTCAAAACAGGAGTCAATCCTGGATTGGACTGTAACCTGTGATGTGGTACATTCACAGTTGCTCATGCAGGGCCAGACTACAAGGTGCCCATTACCCTAATATATATGCCATTGGGATGTGGGAGGAGACTGGAGTACACAGAGAAGACATACACAAGACACAGAAACAATGTGCAAACCCCATAGAGACTTTACCTAGGCTTCAAACTGGTGCCCAAAATTCTATGCTGTATCAGTTAGGAGCTTGCCAACACTACTGCATCCATCACATAAATATACCAGTTGATCTATGTCTTTACTTTATATAGTGCCACTAACAAAATGTTCCATAGCAATGTACATA